>NW_027515310.1:0-84295 GCF_048772815.1 Callospermophilus lateralis
CACAGCTATCTATGTAGGAGAAAACAGAGTGAAACCCAAGAATACAAACTGTTACTGGAAACGATGCTTCAACCTAGAAGAATAAAAATTGGGCAGCCAAGTGGGATTAGTGAACTGATCATTACCACCAAGTATCATCAAGATTTGGTGAAAAAATGTTTGCTGAAATTTCAGCAAACTAGTAGTTTTTTGGAAGCTTGGCAACCCCTTTCAAACGAAAGTGTTTTACGCCAGTCTCTGCATGGGGTACTTCAAGAGGAAACAAACCATAGAGATAGAACTTAGAACTACTTCATTTGGTCAAATTTCAAGGAGCTAGCACAAACCGTGTTTGATTTAGAATTCCGAACACAGCTATCTATGTAGGAGAAAACAGAGTGAAACCTAAAAATTCAAAGTGTTACTGGAAACGAGCGTTTGAACATAGAAGAGTGTAAATTGGGCAGCCAAGTCGGCTTAGTGAACTGATCATTGCCACCAAGTATCATCAAGATTTGGTGAAAAAATATTTGCTGATATTTCAGCAAACTAGTAGTTTTTTGGGAGCTTGGCAACCCCTTTCAAACGAAAGTGTTTTTCGCCAGTCTCTGCATGGGGTACTTCAAGAGGAAACAAACCATAGAGATAGAACTTAGAACTACTTCATTTGGTCAAGTTTCAAGGAGCCAGCACAAACCATGTTTGATTTAGAATTCCAAACACAGCTATCTATGTAGGAGAAAACAGAGTGAAACCTAAAAATTCAAACTGTTACTGGAAACAAACGCTTGAAGCTCGAAGAGTGAAAATTGGGCAGCCAAGTGGGCTTAGTGAACTGATTATTACCACCATGTATCATCAAGATTTGGTGAAAAAATGTTTGCTGAGATTTCAGCAAACTAGTAGTTTTTTGGAAGCTTGGCAACCCCTTTCAAACGAAAGTGTTTTTCGCCAGGCTCTGCATGGGGTACTTCAAGAGGAAACAAACCATAGAGATAGAACTTAGAACTACTTCATTTGGTCAAGTTTCAAGGAGCTAGCACAAACCATGTTTGATTTAGAATTCCAAACACAGCTATCTATGTAGGAGAAAACAGAGTGAAACCTAAAAATTCAAACTGTTACTGGAAACAAACGCTTGAAGCTCGAAGAGTGAAAATTTGGCAGCCAAGTGGGCTTAGTGAACTGATTATTACCACCATGTATCATCAAGATTTGGTGAAAAAATGTTTGCTGAGATTTCAGCAAACTAGTAGTTTTTTGGAAGCTTGGCAACCCCTTTCAAACGAAAGTGTTTTTTGCCAGTCTCTGCATGGGGTACTTCAAGAGGAAACAAACCATAGAGATAGAACTTAGAACTACTTCATTTGGTCAAGTTTCAAGGAGCTATCACAAACCGTGTTTGATTTAGAATTCCAAACACAGCTATCTATGTAGGAGAAAACAGAGTGAAACCTAAAAATTCAGACTGTTACTGGAAACGATGCTTCAACCTAGAAGAATAAAAATTGGGCAGCCAAGTGGGATAAGTGAACTGATCATTACCACCAAGTATCATCAAGATTTGTTGAAAAAATGTTTGCTGAGATTTCAGCAAACTAGGAATTTTTTTCAAGCTTGGCAACCCCTTTCAAACGAAAGTGTTTTTCGCCAGTCTCTGCATGGGGTACTTCAAGAGGAAACAAACCATAGAGATAGAACTTAGAACTACATCGTTTGGTCAAGTTTCAAGAAGCTAGCACAAACCGTGTTTGATTTAGAATTCCAAACACAGCTATCTATGTAGGAGAAAACAGAGTGAAACCCAAGAATACAAACTGTTACTGGAAACGATGCTTCAACCTAGAAGAATAAAAATTGGGCAGCCAAGTGGGATTAGTGAACTGATCATTACCACCAAGTATCATCAAGATTTGGTGAAAAAATGTTTGCTGAAATTTCAGCAAACTAGTAGTTTTTTGGAAGCTTGGCAACCCCTTTCAAACGAAAGTGTTTTACGCCAGTCTCTGCATGGGGTACTTCAAGAGGAAACAAACCATAGAGATAGAACTTAGAACTACTTCATTTGGTCAAGTTTCAAGGAGCTAGCACAAACCGTGTTTGATTTAGAATTCCAAACAGAGCTATCTATGTAGGAGAAAACAGAGTGAAACCCAAGAATACAAACTGTTACTGGAAACGATGCTTCAACCTAGAAGAATAAAAATTGGGCAGCCAAGTGGGATTATTGAACTGATCATTACCACCAAGTATCATCAAGATTTGGTGAAAAAATGTTTGCTGAAATTTCAGCAAACTAGTAGTTTTTTGGAAGCTTGGCAACCCCTTTCAAACGAAAGTGTTTTTCGCCAGTCTCTGCATGGGGTACTTCAAGAGGAAACAAACCATAGAGATAGAACTTAGAACTACTTCATTTGGTCAAGTTTCAAGGAGCTAGCACAAACCGTGTTTGATTTAGAATTCCAAACACAGCTATCTATGTAGG
Organism: Callospermophilus lateralis; assembly: GCF_048772815.1. Classification (NCBI taxonomy): domain Eukaryota; kingdom Metazoa; phylum Chordata; class Mammalia; order Rodentia; family Sciuridae; genus Callospermophilus; species Callospermophilus lateralis. The sequence goes on from NW_027515310.1 coordinate 2,465, forward strand.
AGAAAACAGAGTGAAACCTAAAAATTCAAACTGTTCCTGGAAACGAATGCTTCAACCTAGAAGAATAAAAATTGGGCAGCAAAGTGGGATTAGTGAACTGATCATTACCACCAAGTATCACCAAGATTTGGTGAAAAAATGTTTGCTGAGATTTCAGCAATCTAGTAGTTTTTTGGAAGCTTGGCAACCCCTTTCAAATGAAAGTGTTTTTAGCCAGTCTCTGCATGGGGTACTTCAAGAGGAAACAAACCATAGAGATAGAACTTAGAACTACTTCATTTGGTCAAATTTCAAGGAGCTAGCACAAACCGTGTTTGATTTAGAATTCTGAACACAGCTATCTATGTAGGAGAAAACAGAGTGAAACCTAAAAATTCAAAGTGTTACTGGAAACGAGCGTTTGAACATAGAAGAGTGTAAATTGGGCAGCCAAGTCGGCTTAGTGAACTGATCATTGCCAGCAAGTATCATCAAGATTTGGTGAAAAAATATTTGCTGATATTTCAGCAAACTAGTAGTTTTTTGGGAGCTTGGCAACACCTTTCAAACGAAAGTGTTTTTCGCCAGTCTCTGCATGGGGTACTTCAAGAGGAAACAAACCATTGAGATAGAACTTAGAACTACTTCATTTGGTCAAGTTTCAAGGAGCTAGCACAAACCATTTTTGATTTAGAATTCCAAACACAGCTATCTATGTAGGAGAAAACAGAGTGAAACCTAAAAATTCAAACTGTTACTGGAAACAAACGCTTGAAGCTCGAAGAGTGAAAATTGGGCAGCCAAGTGGGCTTAGTGAACTGATTATTACCACCATGTATCATCAAGATTTGGTGAAAAAATATTTGCTGAGATTTCAGCAAACTAGTAGTTTTTTGGAAGCTTGGCAACCCCTTTCAAACGAAAGTGTTTTTCGCCAGTCTCTGCATGGGGTACTTCAAGAGGAAACAAACCATAGAGATAGAACTTAGAACTACTTCATTTGGTCAAGTTTCAAGGAGCTAGCACAAACCGTGTTTGATTTAGAATTCCGAACACAGCTATCTATGTAGGAGAAAACAGAGTGAAACCTAAAAATTCAAAGTGTTACTGGAAACGAGCGTTTGAACATAGAAGAGTGTAAATTGGGCAGCCAAGTCGGCTTAGTGAACTGATCATTGCCACCAAGTATCATCAAGATTTGGTGAAAAAATATTTGCTGATATTTCAGCAAACTAGTAGTTTTTTGGGAGCTTGGCACCCCTTTCTAACGAAAGTGTTTTTCGCCAGTCTCTGCATGGGGTACTTCAAGAGGAAACAAACCATAGAGATAGAACTTAGAACTACTTCATTTGGTCAAGTTTCAAGAAGCTAGCACAAACCGTGTTTGATTTAGAATTCCAAACACAGCTATCTATGTAGGAGAAAACAGAGTGAAACCCAAGAATACAAACTGTTACTGGAAACGATGCTTCAACCTAGAAGAATAAAAATTGGGCAGCCAAGTGGGATTAGTGAACTGATCATTACCACCAAGTATCATCAAGATTTGGTGAAAAAATGTTTGCTGAAATTTCAGCAAATTAGTAGTTTTTTGGAAGCTTGGCAACCCCTTTCAAACGAAAGTGTTTTACGCCAGTCTCTGCATGGGGTACTTCAAGAGGAAACAAACCATAGAGATAGAACTTAGAACTACTTCATTTGGTCAAGTTTCAAGGAGCTAGCACAAACCGTGTTTGATTTAGAATTCCAAACAGAGCTATCTATGTAGGAGAAAACAGAGTGAAACCTAAAAATTCAAACTGTTACTGGAAACAAACGCTTGAAGCTCGAAGAGTGAAAATTGGGCAGCCAAGTGGGCTTAGTGAACTGATCATTACCACCAAGTATCATCAAGATTTGGTGAAAAAATGTTTGCTGAGATTTCAGCAAACTAGTAGTTTTTTGGAAGCTTGGCAACCCCTTTCAAACGAAAGTGTTTTTCGCCAGTCTCTGCATCGGGTACTTCAAGAGGAACCAAACCATAGAGATAGAACTTAGAACTACTTCGTTTGGTCAAGTTTCAAGGAGCTAGCACAAACAGTGTTTGATTTAGAATTCCAAACATAGCTATCTATGTAGGAGAAAACAGAGTGAAACCTAAAAATTCAAACTGTTCCTGGAAACGAACGCTTGAACCTAGAAGAGTGAAAATTGGGCAGCCTAGTGGGCTTAGTGAACTGATCATTACCACCAAGTATCATCAAGATTTGGTGAAAAAATGTTTGCTGAGACTTCAGCAAACTAGTACTTTTTTGGAAGCTTGGCAACCCCTTTCAAACGAAAGTGTTTTTCGCCAGTCTCTGCATGCGGTACTTCAAGAGGAAACAAACCATAGAGATAGAACTTAGAACTACTTCATTTGGTAAAGTTTCAAGGAGCTAGCACAAACCGTGTTTGATTTAGAATTCCAAACACAGCTATCTATGTAGGAGAAAACAGAGTGAAACCTAAAAATTCAAACTGTTACTGGAAACGAACGCTTGAACCTCGAAGAGTGAAAATTGGGCAGCCAAGTGGGCTTAGTCAACTCATTATTACCACCAAGTATCATCAAGATTGGGTGAAAAAATGTTTGCTGAGATTTCAGCAAACTAGTAGTTTTTTGGAAGCTTGGCAACCCCTTTCAAACGAAAGTGTTTTTCGCCAGTCTCTGCATGGGGTACTTCAAGAGGAAACAAACCATAGAGATAGAACTTAGAACTACTTCATTTGGTCAAGATTCAAGGAGCTATCACAAACCGTGTTTGATTTAGAATTCCAAACACAGCTATCTATGTAGGAGAAAACAGAGTGAAACCTAAAAGTTCAGACTGTCACTGGAAACGATGCTTCAACCTAGAAGAGTAAAAATTGGGCAGCCAAGTGGGATTAGTGAACTGATCATTACCACCAAGTATCATCAAGATTTGGTGAAAAAATGCTTGCTGAGATTTCAGCAAACTAGTAGTTTTTTGGAAGCTTGGCAACCCCTTTCAAACGAAAGTGTTTTTCGCCAGTCTCTGCATGGGGTACTTCAAGAGGAAACAAACCATAGAGATAGAACTTAGAACTACTTCGTTTGGTCAAGTTTCAAGGAGCTAGCACAAACCGTGTTTGATTTAGAATTCCAAACATAGCTATCTATGTAGGAGAAAACAGAGTGAAACTTAAAATTCAAACTGTTCCTGGAAACGAACGCTTGAACCTCGAAGAGTGAAAATTGGGCAGCCAAGTGGGCTTAGTGAACTGATCATTACCACCAAGTATCATCAAGATATGGTGAAAAAATGTTTGCTGAGATTTCAGCAAACTAGTAGTTTTTTGGAAGCTTGGCAACCCCTTTCAAACGAGAGTGTTTTTCGCCAGTCCCTGCATGCGGTACTTCAAGAGGAAACAAACCATAGAGATAGAACTTAGAACTACTTCATTTGGTCAAGTTTCAAGGAGCTAGCACAAACCGTGTTTGATTTAGAATTCCAAACACAGCTATCTCTGTAGGAGAAAACAGAGTGAAACCTAAAAATTCAAAGTGTTACTGGAAACGAACGTTTGAACATAGAAGAGTGAAAATTGGGCAGCCAAGTCGGCTTAGTGAACTGATCATTGCCACCAAGAATCATCAAGATTTGCTAAAAAAAGGTTTGCTGAGATTTCAGCAAACTAGTAGTTTTTTGGAAGCTTGGCAACCCCTTTCAAACGAAAGTGTTTTTCGCTAGTCTCTTCATGGGGTACTTCAAGAGGAAACAAACCATAGAGATAGAACTTAGAACTACTTCATTTGGTCAAGTTTCAAGGAGCTAGCACAAACCGTGTTTGATTTAGAATTCCAAACACAGCTATCTATGTAGGAGAAAACAGAGTGAAACCTAAAAATTCAGACTGTTACTGGAAACGATGCTTCAACCTAGAAGAATAAAAATGGGCAGCCACGTGGGATTAGTGAACTGATCATTACCACCAAGTATCATCAAGGTTTGGTGAAAAAATGTTTGCTGAGATTTCAGCAAACTAGTAGTTTTTTGGAAGCTTGGCAACCCCTTTCAAACAAAAGTGTTTTTCGCCAGTCTCTGCATGGGGTACTTCAAGAGGAAACAAACCATAGAGATAGAACTAGAACTACTTCATTTGGTCAAGTTTCAAGGAGCTAGCACAAACCGTGTTTGATTTAGAATTCCAAACACAGCTATCTATGTAAAAGAAAACAGAGTGAAACCTAAAAGTTCAGACTGTTACTGGAAACGATGCTTCAACCTAGAAGAATAAAAACTGGGCAGCCAAGTGGGATTGGTGAACTGATCATTACCACCAAGTATCATCAAGATTTGGTGAAAAAATGTTTGCTGAGATTTCAGCAAACCAGTAGTTTTTTGGAAGCTTGGCAACCCCTTTCAAACGAAAGTGTTTTTCACCAGTCTCTGCATGGGGTACTTCAAGAGGAAACAAACCATAGAGATAGAACTTAGAACTACTTCGTTTGGTCAAGTTTCAAGGAGCTAGCAAAAACCGTGTTTGATTCAGAATTCCAAACATAGCTATCTATGTAGGAGAAAACAGAGTGAAACCTAAAAATTCAAACTGTTCCTGGAAACGAATGCTTCAACCTAGAAGAATAAAAATTGGGCAGCCAATTGGGATTAGTGAACTGATCATTATCACCAAGTATCATCAAGATTTGGTGAAAAAATGTTTGCTGAGATTTCAGCAAACTTGTAGTTTTTTGGAAGCTTGGCAACCCCTTTCAAACGAAAGTGTTTTTCGCCAGTCTCTGCATGGGGTACTTCAAGAGGAAACAAACCATAGAGATAGAACTTAGAACTACTTCATTTGGTCAAGATTCAAGGAGCTAGCACAAACCGTGTTTGATTTAGAATTCCAAACACAGCTATCTATGTTGGAGAAAACAGAGTGAAACCTAAAAATTCAGACTGTTACTGGAAACGATGCTTCAACCTAGAAGAATAAAAATTGGGCATCCAAGTGGGATTAGTGAACTGATCATTACCACCAAGTATCATCAAGTTTTGGTGAAAAAATGTTTGCTGAGATTTCAGCAAACTAGTAGTATTTGGAAGCTTGGCAACCCCTTTCAAATGAAAGTGTTTTTTCGCCAGTCTCTGCATGGGGTACTTCAAGAGGAAACAAACCATAGAGATAGAACTTAGAACTACTTCATTTGGTCAAGTTTCAAGGAGCTAGCACAAACCGTGTTTGATTTAGAATTCCAAACACAGCTATCTATGTCAAAGAAAACAGAGTGAAACCTAAAATTCAGACTGTTACTGGAAACGAATGCTTCAACATAGAAGAATAAAAACTGGGCAGCCAAGTGGGCTTAGTGAACTGATCATTACCACCAAGTATCATCAAGATTTGGTGAAAAAATGTTTGCTGAGATTTCAGCAAACTAGTAGTTTTTTGGAAGCTTGGCAACCCCTTTCAAACAAAAGTGTTTTTCGCCAGTCTCTGCATGGGGTACTTCAAGAGGAAACAAACCATAGAGATAGAACTTTGAACTACTTCATTTGGTCAAATTTCAAGGAGCTAGCACAAACCGTGTTTGATTTAGAATTCCAAACACAGCTATCTATGTAGGAGAAAACAGAGTGAAACCTAAAAATTCAAAGTGTTACTGGAAACGAACGTTTGAACATAGAAGAGTGAAAATTGGGCAGCGAAGTCGGCTTAGTGAACTGATCATTGCCACCAAGTATCATCAAGATTTGTTGAAAAAATGTTTGCTGAGATTTCAGCAAACTAGTAGTTTTTTGGAAGCTTGGCAACCCCTTTCAAACGAAAGTGTTTTTCGCCAGTCTCTGCATGGGGTACTTCAAGAGGAAACAAACCATAGAGATAGAACTTAGAACTACTTCATTTGGTCAAGTTTCAAGGAGCTAGCACAAACCGTGTTTGATTTAGAATTCCAAACACAGCTATCTATGTAGGAGAAAACAGAGTGAAACCTAAAAGTTCAGACTGTTACTGGAAACGATGCTTCAACCTAGAAGAATAAAAACTGGGCAGCCAAGTGGGATTAGTGAACTGATCATTACCACCAAGTATCATCAAGATTTGGTGAAAAAATGTTTGCTGAGATTTCAGCAAACTAGTAGTTTTTTGGAAGCTTGGCAACCCCTTTCAAACGAAAGTGTTTTTCGCCAGTCTCTGCATGGGGTACTTCAAGAGGAAACAAACCATAGAGATAGAACTTAGAACTACTTCGTTTGGTCAAGTTTCAAGGAGCTAGCAAAAACCGTGTTTGATTCAGAATTCCAAACACAGCTATCTATGTAGGAGAAAACAGAGGGAAACCTAAAAATTCAGACTGTTATTGGAAACGATGCTTCAACCTAGACGAATAAATACTGGGCAGCCAAGTGGGATTAGTGAACTGATCATTACCACCAAGTATCATCAAGATTTGGTGAAAAAAAGTTTGCTGAGATTTCACCAAACTAGTAGTTTTTTGGAAGCTTGGCAACCCCTTTCAAACGAAAGTGTTTTTCGCCAGTCTCTGCATGGGGTACTTCAAGAGGAAACAAACCATAGAGATAGAACTTAGAACTACTTCGTTTGGTCAAGTTTCAAGGAGCTAGCAAAAACCGTGTTTGATTCAGAATTCCAAACACAGCTATCTATGTAGGAGAAAACAGAGTGAAACCTAAAAATTCAGACTGTTACTGGAAACGATGCTTCAACCTAGAAGAATAAAAATTGGGCATCCAAGTGAGATTAGTGAACTGATCATTACCACCAAGTATCATCAAGGTTTGGTGAAAAAATGTTTGCTGAGATTTCAGCAAACTAGTAGTATTTGGAAGCTTGGCAACCCCTTTCAAATGAAAGTGTTTTTCGCCAGTCTCTGCATGGGGTACTTCAAGAGGAAACAAACCATAGAGATAGAACTTAGAACTACTTCATTTGGTCAAGTTTCAAGGAGCTAGCACAAACCGTGTTTGATTTAGAATTCCAAACACAGCTATCTATGTCAAAGAAAACAGAGTGAAACCTAAAAATTCAGACTGTTACTGGAAACGAATGCTTCAACCTAGAAGAATAAAAACTGGGCAGCCAAGTGGGCTTAGTGAACTGATCATTACCACCAAGTATCATCAAGATTTGGTGAAAAAATGTTTGCTGAGATTTCAGCAAACTAGTAGTTTTTTGGAAGCTTGGCAACCCCTTTCAAACGAAAGTGTTTTTCGCCAGTCTCTGCATGGGGTACTTCAAGAGGAAACAAACCATAGAGATAGAACTTAGAACTACTTCGTTTGGTCAAGTTTCAAGGAGCTAGCAAAAACCGTGTTTGATTCAGAATTCCAAACATAGCTATCTATGTAGGAGAAAACAGAGTGAAACCTAAAAATTCAAACTGTTCCTGGAAACGAATGCTTCAACCTAGAAGAATAAAAATTGGGCAGCCAAGTGGGATTAGTGAACTGATCATTACCACCAAGTATCATCAAGGTTTGGTGAAAAAATGTTTGCTGAGATTTCAGCAAACTTGTAGTTTTTTGGAAGCTTGGCAACCCCTTTCAAACGAAAGTGTTTTTCGCCAGTCTCTGCATGGGGTACTTCAAGAGGAAACAAACCATAGAGATGGAACTTAGAACTACATCATTTGGTCAAGTTTCAAGGAGCTAGCACAAACCGTGTTTGATTTAGAATTCCAAACACAGCTATCTAAGTCAAAGAAAACAGAGTGAAACCTAAAAATTCAGACTGTTACTGGAAACGAATGCTTCAACCTAGAAGAATAAAAACTGGGCAGCCAAGTGGGCTTAGTGAACTGATCATTACCACCAAGTATCATCAAGATTTGGTGAAAAAATGTTTGCTGAGATTTCAGCAAACTAGTAGTTTTTTGGAAGCTTGTCAACCCCTTTCAAACAAAAGTGTTTTTTGCCAGTCTCTGCATGGGGTACTTCAACAGGAAACAAACCATAGAGATAGAACTTAGAACTACTTCATTTGGTCAAATTTCAAGGAGCCAGCACAAACCGTGTTTGATTTAGAATTCCAAACACAGCTAACTATGTAGGAGAAAACAGAGTGAAACTTAAAAATTCAAAGTGTTACTGGAAACGAACCTTTGAACATAGAAGAGTGAAAATTGGCTAGCCAAGTCGGCTTAGTGAACTGATCATTGCCACCTAGTATCATCAAGATTTGCTGAAAAAATGTTTGCTGAGATTTCAGCAAACTAGTAGTTTTTTGGGAGCTTGGCAACCCCTTTCAAACGAAAGTGTTTTTCGCCAGTCTCTGCATGGGGTACTTCAAGAGGAAACAAACCATAGAGATGGAACTTAGAACTACTTCATTTGGTCAAGTTTCAAGGAGCTAGCACAAACCGTGTTTGATTTAGAATTCCAAACACAGCTATCTATGTAGGAGAAAACAGAGTGAAACCTAAAAGTTCAGACTGTTACTGGAAACGATGCTTCAACCTAGAAGAATAAAAACTGGGCAGCCAAGTGGGATTAGTGAACTGATCATTACCACCAAGTATCATAAAGATTTGGTGAAAAAATGTTTGCTGAGATTTCAGCAAACTAGTAGTTTTTTGGAAGCTTGGCAACCCCTTTCAAACGAAAGTGTTTTTCGCCAGTCTCTGCATGGGGTACTTCAAGAGGAAACAAACCATAGAGATAGAACTTAGAACTACTTCGTTTGGTCAAGTTTCAAGGAGCTAGCAAAAACCGTGTTTGATTCAGAATTCCAAACACAGCTATCTATGTAGGAGAATCAGAGGGAAACCTAAAAATTCAGACTGTTATTGGAAACGATGCTTCAACCTAGAAGAATAAATACTGGGCAGCCAAGTGGGATTAGTGAACTGATCATTACCACCAAGTATCATCAAGATTTGGTGAAAAAAAGTTTGCTGAGATTTCAGCAAACTAGTAGTTTTTTGGAAGCTTGGCAACCCCTTTCAAACGAAAGTGTTTTTCGCCAGTCTCTGCATGGGGTACTTCAAGAGGAAACAAACCATAGAGATAGAACTTAGAACTACTTCGTTTGGTCAAGTTTCAAGGAGCTAGCAAAAACCGTGTTTGATTCAGAATTCCAAACACAGCTATCTATGTAGGAGAAAACAGAGTGAAACCTAAAAATTCAGACTGTTACTGGAAACGATGCTTCAACCTAGAAGAATAAAAATTGGGCATCCAAGTGGGATTAGTGAACTGATCATTACCACCAAGTATCATCAAGGTTTGGTGAAAAAATGTTTGCTGAGATTTCAGCAAACTAGTAGTATTTGGAAGCTTGGCAACCCCTTTCAAATGAAAGTGTTTTTCGCCAGTCTCTGCATGGGGTACTTCAAGAGGAAACAAACCATAGAGATAGAACTTAGAACTACTTCATTTGGTCAAGTTTCAAGGAGCTAGCACAAACCGTGTTTGATTTAGAATTCCAAACACAGCTATCTATGTCAAAGAAAACAGAGTGAAACCTAAAATTCAGACTGTTACTGGAAACGAATGCTTCAACCTAGAAGAATAAAAACTGGGCAGCCAAGTGGGCTTAGTGAACTGATCATTACCACCAAGTATCATCAAGATTTGGTGAAAAAATGTTTGCTGAGATTTCAGCAAACTAGTAGTTTTTTGGAAGCTTGGCAACCCCTTTCAAACAAAAGTGTTTTTCGCCAGTCTCTGCATGGGGTACTTCAAGAGGAAACAAACCATAGAGATAGAACTTAGAACTACTTCATTTGGTCAAATTTCAAGGAGCTAGCACAAACCGTGTTTGATTTAGAATTCCAAACACAGCTATCTATGTAGGAGAAAACAGAGTGAAACCTAAAAATTCAAAGTGTGACTGGAAACGAACGTTTGAACATAGAAGGGTGAAAATTGGGCAGCGAAGTCGGCTTAGTGAACTGATCATTGCCACCAAGTATCATCAAGATTTGCTGAAAAAATGTTTGCTGAGATTTCAGCAAACTAGTAGTTTTTTGGAAGCTTGGCAACCCCTTTCAAACGAAAGTGTTTTTCGCCAGTCTCTGCATGGGGTACTTCAAGAGGAAACAAACCATAGAGATAGAACTTAGAACTACTTCATTTTGTCAAGTTTCAAGGAGCTAGCACAAACCGTGTTTGATTTAGAATTCCAAACACAGCTATCTATGTAGGAGAAAACAGAGTGAAACCTAAAAGTTCAGACTGTTACTGGAAACGATGCTTCAACCTAGAAGAATAAAAACTGGGCAGCCAAGTGGGATTAGTGAACTGATCATTACCACCAAGTATCATCAAGATTTGGTGAAAAAATGTTTGCTGAGATTTCAGCAAACTAGTAGTTTTTTGGAAGCTTGGCAACCCCTTTCAAACGAAAGTGTTTTTCGCCAGTCTCTGCATGGGGTACTTCAAGAGGAAACAAACCATAGAGATAGAACTTAGAACTACTTCGTTTGGTCAAGTTTCAAGGAGCTAGCAAAAACCGTGTTTGATTCAGAATTCCAAACATAGCTATCTATGTAGGAGAAAACAGAGTGAAACCTAAAATTCAAACTGTTCTGGAAACGAATGCTTCAACCTAGAAGAATAAAAAATTGGGCAGCCAAGTGGGATTAGTGAACTGATCATTACCACCAAGTATCATCAAGGTTTGGTGAAAAAATGTTTGCTGAGATTTCAGCAAACTTGTAGTTTTTTGGAAGCTTGGCAACCCCTTTCAAACGAAAGTGTTTTCGCCAGTCTCTGCATGGGGTACTTCAAGAGGAAACAAACCATAGAGATGGAACTTAGAACTACATCATTTGGTCAAGTTTCAAGGAGCTAGCACAAACCGTGTTTGATTTAGAATTCAAACACAGCTATCTAAGTCAAAGAAAACAGAGTGAAACCTAAAAATTCAGACTGTTACTGGAAACGAATGCTTCAACCTAGAAGAATAAAAACTGGGCAGCCAAGTGGGCTTAGTGAACTGATCATTACCACCAAGTATCATCAAGATTTGGTGAAAAAATGTTTGCTGAGATTTCAGCAAACTAGTAGTTTTTTGGAAGCTTGTCAACCCCTTTCAAACAAAAGTGTTTTTCGCCAGTCTCTGCATGGGGTACTTCAACAGGAAACAAACCATAGAGATAGAACTTAGAACTACTTCATTTGGTCAAATTTCAAGGAGCCAGCACAAACCGTGTTTGATTTAGAATTCCAAACACAGCTAACTATGTAGGAGAAAACAGAGTGAAACTTAAAAATTCAAAGTGTTACTGGAAACGAACCTTTGAACATAGAAGAGTGAAAATTGGCTAGCCAAGTCGGCTTAGTGAACTGATCATTGCCACCAAGTATCATCAAGATTTGCTGAAAAAATGTTTGCTGAGATTTCAGCAAACTAGTAGTTTTTTGAAGCTTGGCAACCCCTTTCAAACGAAAGTGTTTTTCGCCAGTCTCTGCATGGGGTACTTCAAGAGGAAACAAACCATAGAGATGGAACTTAGAACTACTTCATTTGGTCAAGTTTCAAGGAGCTAGCACAAACCGTGTTTGATTTAGAATTCCAAACACAGCTATCTATGTAGGAGAAAACAGAGTGAAACCTAAAAGTTCAGACTGTTACTGGAAACGATGCTTCAACCTAGAAGAATAAAAACTGGGCAGCCAAGTGGGATTAGTGAACTGATCATTACCACCAAGTATCATCAAGATTTGGTGAAAAAATGTTTGCTGAGATTTCAGCAAACTAGTAGTTTTTTGGAAGCTTGGCAACCCCTTTCAAACGAAAGTGTTTTTCGCCAGTCTCTGCATGGGGTACTTCAAGAGGAAACAAACCATAGAGATAGAACTTAGAACTACTTCGTTTGGTCAAGTTTCAAGGAGCTAGCAAAAACCGTGTTTGATTCAGAATTCCAAACATAGCTATCTATGTAGGAGAAAACAGAGTGAAACCTAAAAATACAAACTGTTCCTGGAAACGAACGCTTGAACCTCTAAGAGTGAAAATTGGGCAGCCAAGTGGGCTTAGTGAACTGATCATTACCACCAAGTATCATCAAGATTTGCTGAAAAAATGTTTGCTGAGATTTCAGCAAACTAGTAGTTTTTTGGAAGCTTGGCAACCCCTTTCAAACGAAAGTGTTTTTTGCCAGTCTCTGCATCGGGTACTTCAAGAGGAAACAAAGCATAGAGATAGAACTTAGAACTACTTCATTTGGTCAAGATTCAAGGAGCTAGCACAAACCGTGTTTGATTTAGAATTCCAAACACAGCTATCTATGTTGGAGAAAACAGAGTGAAACCTAAAAATTCAGACTGTTACTGGAAAGGATGCTTCAACCTAGAAGAATAAAAATTGGGCATCCAAGTGGGATTAGTGAACTGATCATTACCACCAAGTATCATCAAGGTTTGGTGAAAAAATGTTTGCTGAGATTTCAGCAAACTAGTTGTATTTGGAAGCTTGGCAACCCCTTTCAAATGAAAGTGTTTTTCGCCAGTCTCTGCATGGGGTACTTCAAGAGGAAACAAACCATAGAGATAGAACTTAGAACTACTTCATTTTGTCAAGTTTCAAGGAGCTAGCACAAACCGTGTTTGATTTAGAATTCCAAACACAGCTATCTATGTCAAAGAAAACAGAGTGAAACCTAAAAATTCAGACTGTTACTGGAAACGAATGCTTCAACCTAGAAGAATAAAAACTGGGCAGCCAAGTGGGCTTAGTGAACTGATCATTACCACCAAGTATCATCAAGATTTGGTGAAAAAATGTTTGCTGAGATTTCAGCAAACTAGTAGTTTTTTGGAAGCTTGGCAACCCCTTTCAAACAAAAGTGTTTTTCGCCAGTCTCTGCATGGGGTACTTCAAGAGGAAACAAACCATAGAGATAGAACTTAGAACTACTTCATTTGGTCAAATTTCAAGGAGCTAGCACAAACCGTGTTTGATTTAGAATTCCAAACACAGCTATCTATGTAGGAGAAAACAGAGTGAAACCTAAAAATTCAAAGTGTTACTGGAAACGAACGTTTGAACATAGAAGAGTGAAAATTGGGCAGCGAAGTCGGCTTAGTGAACTGATCATTGCCACCAAGTATTATCAAGATTTGCTGAAAAAATGTTTGCTGAGATTTTAGCAAACTAGTAGTTTTTTGGAAGCTTGGCAACCCCTTTCAAACGAAAGTGTTTTTCGCCAGTCTCTGCATGGGGTACTTCAAGAGGAAACAAACCATAGAGATAGAACTTAGAACTACTTCATTTTGTCAAGTTTCAAGGAGCTAGCACAAACCGTGTTTGATTTAGAATTCCAAACACAGCTATCTATGTAGGAGAAAACAGAGTGAAACCTAAAAGTTCAGACTGTTACTGGAAACGATGCTTCAACCTAGAAGAATAAAAACTTTGCAGCCAAGTGGGATTAGTGAACTGATCATTACCACCAAGTATCATCAAGATTTGGTGAAAAAATGTTTGCTGAGATTTCAGCAAACTAGTAGTTTTTTGGAAGCTTGGCAACCCCTTTCAAACGAAAGTGTTTTTCGCCAGTCTCTGCATGGGGTACTTCAAGAGGAAACAAACCATAGAGATAGAACTTAGAACTACTTCGTTTGGTCAAGTTTCAAGGAGCTAGCAAAAACCGTGTTTGATTCAGAATTCCAAACACAGCTATCTATGTAGGAGAAAACAGAGTGAAACCTAAAAATTCAGACTGTTACTGGAAACGATGCTTCAACCTAGAAGAATAAAAACTGGGCAGCTAAGTGGGATTAGTGAACTGATCATTACCACCAAGTATCATCAAGATTTGGTGAAAAAATGTTTGCTGAGATTTCAGCAAACTAGTAGTTTTTTGGAAGCTTGGCAACCCCTTTCAAACGAAAGTGTTTTTCGCCAGTCTCTGCATGGGGTACTTCAAGAGGAAACAAACCATAGAGATAGAACTTAGAACTACTTTGTTTGGTCAAGTTTCAAGGAGCTAGCAAAAACCGTGTTTGATTCAGAATTCCAAACATAGCTATCTATGTAGGAGAAAACAGAGTGAAACCTAAAATTCAAATTGTTCCTGGAAACGAATGCTTCAACCTAGAAGAATAAAAATTGGGCAGCCAAGTGGGATTAGTGAACTGATCATTATCACCAAGTATCATCAAGATTTGGTGAAAAAATGTTTGCTGAGATTTCAGCAAACTTGTAGTTTTTTGGAAGCTTGGCAACCCCTTTCAAACGAAAGTGTTTTTCGCCAGTCTCTGCATGGGGTACTTCAAGAGGAAACAAACCATAGAGATGGAACTTAGAACTACATCATTTGGTCAAGTTTCAAGGAGCTAGCACAAACCGTGTTTGATTTAGAATTCCAAACACAGCTGTCTATGTCAAAGAAAACAGAGTGAAACCTAAAAATTCAGACTGTTACTGGAAACGAATGCTTCAACCTAGAAGAATAAAAACTGGGCAGCCAAGTGGGCTTAGTGAACTGATCCTTACCACCAAGTATCATCAAGATTTGGTGAAAAAATGTTTGCTGAGATTTCAGCAAACTAGTAGTTTTTTGGAAGCTTGGCAACCCCTTTCAAACAAAAGTGTTTTTCGCCAGTCTCAGCATGGGGTACTTCAAGAGGAAACAAACCATAGAGATAGAACTTAGAACTACTTCATTTGGTCAAATTTCAAGGAGCCAGCACAAACCGTGTTTGATTTAGAATACCAAACACAGCTAACTATGTAGGAGAAAACAGAGTGAAACTTAAAAATTCAAAGTGTTACTGGAAACGAACCTTTGAACATAGAAGAGTGAAAATTGGCTAGCCAAGTCGGCTTAGTGAACTGATCATTGCCACCAAGTATCATCAAGATTTGCTGAAAAAATGTTTGCTGAGATTTCAGCAAACTAGTAGTTTTTTGGAAGCTTGGCAACCCCTTTCAAACGAAAGTGTTTTTCGCCAGTCTCTGCATGGGGTACTTCAAGAGGAAACAAACCATAGAGATAGAACTTAGAACTACTTCATTTGGTCAAGTTTCAAGGAGCTAGCACAAACCGTGTTTGATTTAGAATTCCAAACACAGCTATCTATGTAGGAGAAAACAGAGTGAAACCTAAAAATTCAGACTGTTACTGGAAACGATGCTTCAACCTAGAAGAATAAAAACTGGGCAGCCAAGTGGGATTAGTGAACTGATCATTACCACCAAGTATCATCAAGATTGGTGAAAAAATGTTTGCTGAGATTTCAGCAAACTAGTAGTTTTTTGGAAGCTTGGCAACCCCTTTCAAACGAAAGTGTTTTTCGCCAGTCTCTGCATGGGTACTTCAAGAGGAAACAAACCATAGAGATACAACTTAGAACTACTTCGTTTGGTCAAGTTTCAAGGAGCTAGCAAAAACCGTGTTTGATTCAGAATTCCAAACATAGCTATCTATGTAGGAGAAAACAGAGTGAAACCTAAAAATTCAAACTGTTCCTGGAAACGAATGCTTCAACCTAGAAGAATAAAAACTGGGCAGCCAGGTGGGATTAGTGAACTGATCATTATCACCAAGTATCATCAAGATTTGGTGAAAAAATGTTTGCTGAGATTTCAGCAAACTTGTAGTTTTTGGAAGCTTGGCAACCCCTTTCAAACGAAAGTGTTTTCGCCAGTCTCTGCATGGGGTACTTCAAGAGGAAACAAACCATAGAGATGGAACTTAGAACTACATCATTTGGTCAAGTTTCAAGGAGCTAGCACAAACCGTGTTTGATTTAGAATTCCAAACACAGCTATCTATGTCAAAGAAAACAGAGTGAAACCTAAAAATTCAGACTGTTACTGGAAACGAATGCTTCAACCTAGAAGAATAAAAACTGGGCAGCCAAGTGGGCTTAGTGAACTGATCCTTACCACCAAGTATCATCAAGATTTGGTGAAAAAAAGGTTTGCTGAGATTTCAGCAAACTAGTAGTTTTTTGGAAGCTTGGCAACCCCTTTCAAACAAAAGTGTTTTTCGCCAGTCTCAGCATGGGGTACTTCAAGAGGAAACAAACCATAGAGATAGAACTTAGAACTACTTCATTTGGTCAAATTTCAAGGAGCCAGCACAAACCGTGTTTGATTTATAATTCCAAACACAGCTAACAATGTAGGAGAAAACAGAGTGAAACTTTAAAATTCAAAGTGTTACTGGAAACGAACGTTTGAACATAGAAGAGTGAAAATTGGCTAGCCAAGTCGGCTTAGTGAACTGATCATTGCCACCAAGTATCATCAAGATTTGCTGAAAAATGTTTGCTGAGATTTCAGCAAACTAGTAGTTTTTTGGAAGCTTGGCAATCCCTTTCAAACGAAAGTGTTTTTCGCCAGTCTCTGCATGGGTACTTCAAGAGGAAACAAACCATAGAGATAGAACTTAGAACTACTTCATTTGGTCAAGTTTCAAGGAGCTAGCACAAACCGTGTTTGATTTAGAATTCCAAACACAGCTATCTATGTAGGAGAAAACAGAGTGAAACCTAAAAATTCAGACTGTTACTGGAAACGATGCTTCAACCTAGAAGAATAAAAATTGGGCAGCCAAGTGTGCTTAGTGAACTGATCATTACCAAGAAGTATCATCAAGATTTGGTGAAAAAATGTTTGCTGAGATTTCAGCAAACTAGTAGTTTTTTGGAAGCTTGGCAACACCTTTCAAACGAAAGTGTTTTCGCCAGTCTCTGCATGCGGTACTTCAAGAGGAAACAAACCATAGAGATAGAACTTAGAACTACTTCATTTTTTAAAGTTTCAAGGAGCTAGCACAAACCGTGTTTGATTTAGAATTCCAAACACAGCTATCTATGTAGGAGAAAACAGAGTGAAACCTAAAAATTCAGACTGTTACTGGAAACGATGCTTCAACCTAGAAGAATAAAAATTGGGCAGCCAAGTGGGATTAGTGAACTGATCATTACCACCAAGTATCATCAAGATTTGGTGAAAAAATGTTTGCTGAGATTTCAGCAAACTATTAGTTTTTTGGAAGCTTGGCAACCCCTTTCAAAGGAAAGTGTTTTCGCCAGTCTCTGCATGGGGTACTTCAAGAGGAAACAACCATAGAGATAGAACTTAGAACTACTTCGTTTGGTCAAGTTTCAAGGAGCTAGCACAAACCGTGTTTGATTTAGAATTCCAAACATAGCTACCTATGTAGGAGAAAACAGAGTGAAACTAAAAATTCAAACTGTTCCTGGAAACGAATGCTTCATCCTAGAAGAATAAAAATTGGGCAGCCAAGTGGGATTAGTGAACTGATCATTATCACCAAGTATCATCAAGATTTGGTGAAAAAATGTTTGCTGAGATTTCAGCAAACTAGTAGTTTTTTGGAAGCTTGGCAACCCCTTTCAAACGAAAGTGTTTTTCGCCAGTCTCTGCATGGGGTACTTCAAGAGGAAACAAACCATAGAGATGGAACTTAGAACTACTTCATTTGGTCAAGTTTCAAGGAGCTAGCACAAACCGTGTTTGATTTCGAATTCCAAACACAGCTATCTATGTAAAAGAAAACAGAGTGAAACCTAAAAATTCAGACTGTTACTGGAAACGAACGTTTGAACATAGAAGAGTGAAAATTGGGCAGCGAAGTCGGCTTAGTGAACTGCTCATTGCCACCAAGTATCATCAAGATTTGCTGAAAAAATGTTTGCTGAGATTTCAGCAAAATAGTAGTTTTTTTGAAGCTTGGCAACCCCTTTCAAACGAAAGTGTTTTTCGCCAGTCTCTGCATGGGGTACTTCAAGAGGAAACAAACCATAGAGATAGAACTTAGAACTACTTCATTTTGTCAAGTTTGAAGGAGCTAGCACACACCGTGTTTGATTTAGAATTCCAAACACAGCTATCTATGTAGGAGAAAACAGAGTGAAACCTAAAAGTTCAGACTGTTACTGGAAACGATGCTTCTACCTAGAAGAATAAAAACTGGGCAGCCAAGTGGGATTAGTGAACTGATCATTACCACCAAGTATCATCAAGATTTGGTGAAAAAATGTTTGCTGAGATTTCAGCAAGCTAGTAGTTTTTTGGAAGCTTGGCAACCCCTTTCAAACGAAAGTGTTTTTCGCCAGTCTCTGCATGGGGTACTTCAAGAGGAAACAAACCATAGAGATAGAACTTAGAACTACTTCGTTTGGTCAAGTTTCAAGGAGCTAGCAAAAACCGTGTTTGATTCAGAATTCCAAACATAGCTATCTATGTAGGAGAAAACAGAGTGAAACCTAAAAATTCAGACTGTTACTGGAAACGAATGCTTCAACCTAGAAGACCTAGAAGAATAAAAACTGGGCAGCCAAGTGGGCTTAGTGAACTGATCATTACCACCAAGTATCATCAAGATTTGGTGAAAAAATGTTTGCTGAGATTTCAGCAAACTAGTAGTTTTTTGGAAGCTTGGCAACCCCTTTCAAACAAAAGTGTTTTTCGCCAGTCTCTGCATGGGGTACTTCAAGAGTTAACAAACCATAGAGATAGAACTTAGAACTACTTCATTTGGTCAAATTTCAAGGAGCCAGCACAAACCGTGTTTGATTTAGAATTCCAAACACAGCTAACTATGTAGGAGAAAACAGAGTGAAACCTAAAAATTCAAAGTGTCACTGGAAACGAACGTTTGAACATAGAAGAGTGAAAATTGGCTAGCCAAGTCGGCTTAGTGAACTGATCATTGCCACCAAGTATCATCAAGATTTGCTGAAAAAATGTTTGCTGAGATTTCAGCAAACTAGTAGTTTTTTGGAAGCTTGGCAACCCCTTTCAAACGAAAGTGTTTTTCGCCAGTCTCTGCATGCGGTACTTCAAGAGGAAACAAACCAAAGAGATAGAACTTAGAACTACTTCATTTGGTAAAGTTTCAAGGAGCTAGCACAAACCGTGTTTGATTTAGAATTCCAAACACAGCTATCTATGTAGAAGAAAACAGAGTGAAACCTAAAAATTCAGACTGTTACTGGAAACGATGCTTCAACCTAGAAGAATAAAAATACGGCAGCCAAGTGGGATTAGTGAACTCATCATTACCACCAAGTATCATCAAGATTTGGTGAAAAAATGTTTGCTGAGATTTCAGCAAACTAGTAGTTTTTTGGAAGCTTGGCAACCCCTTTCAAAGGAAAGTGTTTTTCGCCAGTCTCTGCATGGGGTACTTCAAGAGGAAACAAACCATAGAGATAGAACTTAGAACTACTTTGTTTGGTCAAGTTTCAAGGAGCTAGCACAAACCGTGTTTGATTTAGAATTACAAACATAGCTACCTATGTAGCAGAAAACAGAGTGAAACCTAAAAATTCAAACTGATCCTGGAAACGAATGCTTCAAGCTAGAAGAATAAAAACTGGGCAGCCAAGTGGGCTTAGTGAACTGATCATTACCACCAAGTATCATCAAGATTTGGTGAAAAAATGTTTGCTGAGATTTCAGCAAACTAGTAGTTTTTTGGAAGCTTGGCAACCCCTTTCAAACGAAAGTGTTTTTCGCCAGTCTCTGCATGGGGTACTTCAAGAGGAAACAAACCATAGAGATGGAACTTAGAACTACATCATTTGGTCAAGTTTCAAGGAGCTAGCACAAACCGTGTTTGATTTAGAATTCCAAACACAGCTATCTATGTCAAAGAAAACAGAGTGAAACCTAAAAATTCAGACTGTTACTGGAAACGAATGCTTCAACCTAGAAGAATAAAAACTGGGCAGCCAAGTTGGCTTAGTTAACTGATCCTTACCACCAAGTATCATCAAGATTTGGTGAAAAAATGTTTGCTGAGATTTCAGCAAACTAGTAGTTTTTTGGAAGCTTGGCAACCCCTTTCAAACAAAAGTGTTTTTCGCCAGTCTCAGCATGGGGTACTTCAAGAGGAAACAAACCATAGAGATAGAACTTAGAACTACTTCATTTGGTCAAATTTCAAGGAGCCAGCACAAACCGTGTTTGATTTAGAATTCCAAACACAGCTAACTATGTAGGAGAAAACAGAGTGAAACTTAAAAATTCAAAGTGTTACTATAAACGAACGTTTGAACATAGAAGAGTGAAAATTGGCTAGCCAAGTCGGCTTAGTGAACTGATCATTGCCACCAAGTATCATCAAGATTTGCTGAAAAAATGTTTGCTGAGATTTCAGCAAACTAGTAGTTTTTTGGAAGCTTGGCAACCCCTTTCAAACGAAAGTGTTTTTCGCCAGTCTCTGCATGGGGTACTTCAAGAGGAAACAAACCATAGAGATAGAACTTAGAACTACTTCATTTGGTCAAGTTTCAAGGAGCTAGCACAAACCGTGTTTGATTTAGAATTCCAAACACAGCTATCTATGTAGGAGAAAACAGAGTGAAACCTAAAAATTCAGACTGTTACTGGAAACGATGCTTCAACCTAGAAGAATAAAAATTGGGCAGCCAAGTGTGCTTAGTGAACTGATCATTACCACGAAGTATCATCAAGATTTGGTGAAAAAATGTTTGCTGAGATTTCAGCAAACTAGTAGTTTTTTGGAAGCTTGGCAACCCCTTTCAAACGAAAGTTTTTTTCGCCAGTCTCTGCATGCGGTACTTCAAGAGGAAACAAACAGTAGAGATAGAACTTAGAACTACTTCATTTGGTAAAGTTTCAAGGAGCTAGCACAAACCGTGTTTGATTTAGAATTCCAAACACAGCTATCTATGTAGGAGAAAACAGAGTGAAACCTAAAAATTCAGACTGTTACTGGAAACGATGCTTCAACCTAGAAGAATAAAAATTGGGCAGCCAAGTGGGATTAGTGAACTGATCATTACCACCAAGTATCATCAAGATTTGGTGAAAAAATGTTTGCTGAGATTTCAGCAAACTAGTAGTTTTTTGGAAGCTTGGCAACCCCTTTCAAACGAAAGTGTTTTTCGCCAGTCTCTGCATGGGGTACTTCAAGAGGAAACAAACCATAGAGATAGAACTTAGAACTACTTCGTTTGGTCAAGTTTCAAGGAGCTAGCACAAACCGTGTTTGATTTAGAATTCCAAATATAGCTACCTATGTAGGAGAAAACAGAGTGAAACCTAAAAATTCAAACTGTTCCTGGAAACGAATGCTTCATCCTAGAAGAATAAAAATTGGGCAGCCAAGTGGGATTAGTGAACTGATCATTATCACCAAGTATCATCAAGATTTGGTGAAAAAATGTTTGCTGAGATTTCAGCAAACTAGTAGTTTTTTGGAAGCTTCGCAACCCCTTTCAAACGAAAGTGTTTTTCGCCAGTCTCTGCATGGGGTACTTCAAGAGGAAACAAACCATAGAGATGGAACTTAGAACTACTTCATTTGGTCAAGTTTCAAGGAGCTAGCACAAACCGTGTTTGATTTCGAATTCCAAACACAGCTATCTATGTAAAAGAAAACAGAGTGAAACCTAAAAATTCAGACTGTTACTGGAAACGAATGCTTCAACCTAGAAGAATAAAAACTGGGCAGCCAAGTGGGATTAGTGAACTGATCCTTACCACCAAGTATCATCAAGATTTGGTGAAAAAATGTTTGCTGAGATTTCAGCAAACTAGTAGTTTTTTGGAAGCTTGGCAACATCTTTCAAACGAAAGTGTTTTTCGCCAGTCTCTGCATGGGGTACTTCAAGAGGAAACAAACCATAGAGATAGAACTTAGAACTACTTCATTTGGTCAAATTTCAAGGAGCTAGCACAAACCGTGTTTGATTTAGAATTCCAAACACAGCTATCTATGTAGGAGAAAACAGAGTGAAACCTAAAAATTCAAAGTGTTACTGGAAACGAACGTTTGAACATAGAAGAGTGAAAATTGGGCAGCGAAGTCGGCTTAGTGAACTGCTCATTGCCACCAAGTATCATCAAGATTTGCTGAAAAAATATTTGCTGAGATTTCAGCAAAATAGTAGTTTTTTTGAAGCTTGGCAACCCCTTTCAAACGAAAGTGTTTTTCGCCAGTCTCTGCATGGGGTACTTCAAGAGGAAACAAACCATAGAGATAGAACTTAGAACTACTTCATTTTGTCAAGTTTGAAGGAGCTAGCACACACCGTGTTTGATTTAGAATTCCAAACACAGCTATCTATGTAGGAGAAAACAGAGTGAAACCTAAAAGTTCAGACTGTTACTGGAAACGATGCTTCTACCTAGAAGAATAAAAACTGGGCAGCCAAGTGGGATTAGTGAACTGATCATTACCACCAAGTATGATCAAGATTTGGTGAAAAAATGTTTGCTGAGATTTCAGCAAGCTAGTAGTTTTTTGGAAGCTTGGCAACCCCTTTCAAACGAAAGTGTTTTTCGCCAGTCTCTGCATGGGGTACTTCAAGAGGAAACAAACCATAGAGATAGAACTTAGAACTACTTTATTTGGTCAAGTTTCAAGGAGCTAGCACAAACCGTGTTTGATTTAGAATTCCAAACACAGCTATCTATGTAGGAGAAAACAGAGTGAAACCTAAAAATTCAGACTGTTACTGGAAACGATGCTTCAACCTAGAAGAATAAAAATTGGGCATCCAAGTGGGATTAGAGAACTGATCATTACCACCAAGTATCATCAAGGTTTGGTGAAAAAATGTTTGCTGAGATTTCAGCAAACTAGTAGTTGTTTGGAAGCTTGGCAACCCCTTTCAAATGAAAGTGTTTTTCGCCAGTCTCTGCATGGGGTACTTCAAGAGGAAACAGACCATAGAGATAGAACTTAGAACTACTTCATTTGGTCAAGTTTCAAGGAGCTAGCACAAACCGTGTTTGATTTAGAATTCCAAACACAGCTATCTATGTCAAAGAAAACAGAGTGAAACCTAAAAATTCAGACTGTTACTGGAAACGAATGCTTCAACCTAGAAGAATAAAAACTGGGCAGCCAAGTGGGCTTAGTGAACTGATCATTACCACCAAGTATCATCAAGATTTGGTGAAAAAATGTTTGCTGAGATTTCAGCAAACTAGTAGTTTTTTGGAAGCTTGGCAACCCCTTTCAAACAAAAGTGTTTTTCGCCAGTCTCTGCATGGGGTACTTCAAGAGTTAACAAACCATAGAGATAGAACTTAGAACTACTTCATTTGGTCAAATTTCAAGGAGCCAGCACAAACCGTGTTTGATTTAGAATTCCAAACACAGCTAACTATGTAGGAGAAAACAGAGTGAAACCTAAAAATTCAAAGTGTTACTGGAAACGAACGTTTGAACATAGAAGAGTGAAAATTGGCTAGCCAAGTCGGCTTAGTGAACTGATCATTGCCACCAAGTATCATCAAGATTTGCTGAAAAAATGTTTGCTGAGATTTCAGCAAACTAGTAGTTTTTTGGAAGCTTGGCAACCCCTTTCAAACGAAAGTGTTTTTCGCCAGTCTCTGCATGGGGTACTTCAAGAGGAAACAAACCATAGAAATAGAACTTAGAACTACTTCATTTGGTCAAGTTTCAAGGAGCTAGCACAAACCGTGTTTGATTTAGAATTCCAAACACAGCTATCTATGTAGGAGAAAACAGAGTGAAACCTAAAAATTCAGACTGTTACTGGAAACGATGCTTCAACCTAGAAGAATAAAAATTGGGCAGCCAAGTGGGCTTAGTGAACTGATCATTACCACGAAGTATCATCAAGATTTGGTGAAAAAATGTTTGCTGAGATTTCAGCAAACTAGTAGTTTTTTGGAAGCTTGGCAACCTCTTTCAAACGAAAGTGTTTTTCGCCAGTCTCTGCATGCGGTACTTCAAGAGGAAACAAACCATAGAGATAGAACTTAGAACTACTTCATTTGGTAAAGTTTCAAGGAGCTAGCACAAACCGTGTTTGATTTAGAATTCCAAACACAGCTATCTATGTAGGAAAAAAAAAAGTGAAACCTAAAAATTCAGACTGTTACTGGAAACGATGCTTCAACTTAGAAGAATAAAAATTGGGCAGCCAAGTGGGATTAGTGAACTGATCATTACCACCAAGTATCATCAAGATTTGGTGAAAAAATGTTTGCTGAGATTTCAGAAAACTAGTAGTTTTTTGGAAGCTTGGCAACCCTTTCAAAGGAAAGTGTTTTTCGCCAGTCTCTGCATGGGGTACTTCAAGAGGAAACAAACCATAGAGATAGAACTTAGAACTACTTTGTTTGGTCAAGTTTCAAGGAGCTAGCACAAACCGTGTTTGATTTAGAATTACAAACATAGCTACCTATGTAGCAGAAAACAGAGTGAAACCTAAAAATTCAAACTGTTCCTGGAAACGAATGCTTCAACCTAGAAGAATAAAAACTGGGCAGCCAAGTGGGCTTAGTGAACTGATCATTACCACCAAGTATCATCAAGATTTGGTGAAAAAATGTTTGCTGAGATTTCAGCAAACTAGTAGTTTTTTGGAAGCTTGGCAACCCCTTTCAAACGAAAGTGTTTTTCGACAGTCTCTGCATGGGGTACTTCAAGACTAAACAAACCATAGAGATAGAACTTAGAACTACTTCATTTGGTCAAATTTCAAGGAGCCAGCACAAACCGTGTTTAATTTAGAATTCCAAATACAGCTAACTATGTAGGAGAAAACAGAGTGAAACCTAAAAATTCAAAGTGTTACTGGAAACAAACGTTTGAACATAGAAGAGTGAAAATTGGGCAGCCAAGTCGGCTTAGTGAACTGATCATTACCACGAAGTATCATCAAGATTTGGTGAAAAAATGTTTGCTGAGATTTCAGCAAACTAGTAGTTTTTTGGAAGCTTGGCAACCTCTTTCAAACGAAAGTGTTTTTCGCCAGTCTCTGCATGCGGTACTTCAAGAGGAAACAAACCATAGAGATAGAACTTAGAACTACTTCATTTGGTAAAGTTTCAAGGAGCTAGCACAAACCGTGTTTGATTTAGAATTCCAAACACAGCTATCTATGTAGGAGAAAACAGAGTGAAACCTAAAAATTCAGACTGTTACTGGAAACGATGCTTCAACATAGAAGAATAAAAATTGGGCAGCCAAGTGGGATTAGTGAACTGATCATTACCACCAAGTATCATCAAGATTTGGTGAAAAAATTTTTGCTGAGATTTCAGCAAACTAGTAGTTTTTTGGAAGCTTGGCAACCCCTTTCAAAGGAAAGTGTTTTTCGCCAGTCTCTGCATGGGGTACTTCAAGAGGAAACAAACCATAGAGATAGAACTTAGAACTACTTCGTTTGGTCAAGTTTCAAGGAGCTAGCACAAACCGTGTTTGATTTAGAATTCCAAACATAGCTACCTATGTAGCAGAAAACAGAGTGAAACCTAAAAATTCAAACTGTTCCTGGAAACGAATGCTTCATCCTAGAAGAATAAAAACTGGGCAGCCAAGTGGGATTAGTGAACTGATCATTATCACCAAGTATCATCAAGATTTGGTGAAAAAATGTTTGCTGAGATTTCAGCAAACTAGTAGTTTTTTGGAAGCTTGGCAACCCCTTTCAAATGAAAGTGTTTTTCGCATGTCTCTGCATGGGGTACTTCAAGAGGAAACAAACCATAGAGATGGAACTTAGAACTACTTCATTTGGTCAAGTTTCAAGGAGCTAGCACAAACCGTGTTTGATTTAGAATTCCAAACACAGCTATCTATGTAAAAGAAAACAGAGTGAAACCTAAAAATTCAGACTGTTACTGGAAACGAATGCTTCAACCTAGAAGAATAAAAACTGGGCAGCCAAGTGGGATTAGTGAACTGATCATTACCACCAAGTATCATCAAGATTTGGTGAAAAAATGTTTGCTGAGATTTCAGCAAACTAGTAGTTTTTTGGAAGCTTGGCAACCCCTTTCAAAGGAAAGTGTTTTTAGCCAGTCTCTGCATGGGGTACTTCAAGAGGAAACAAACCATAGAGATAGAACTTAGAACTACTTCATTTGGTCAAATTTCAAGGAGCTTGCACAAACCGTGTTTGATTTAGAATTCCAAACACAGCTATCTATGTAGGAGAAAACAGAGTGAAACCTAAAAATTCAAAGTGTTACTGGAAACGAACGTTTGAACATAGAAGAGTGGAAATTGGGCAGCGAAGTCGGCTTAGTGAACTGATCATTGCCACCAAGTATCATCAAGTTTTGCTGAAAAAATGTTTGCTGAGATTTCAGCAAACTAGTAGGTTTTTGGAAGCTTGGCAACCCCTTTCAAACGAAAGTGTTTTTCGCCAGTCTCTGCATGGGGTACTTCAAGAGGAAACAAACCATAGAGATAGAACTTAGAACTACTTCATTTGGTCAAGTTTCAAGGAGCTAGCACAAACCGTGTTTGATTTAGAATTCCAAACACAGCTATCTATGTAGGAGAAAACAGAGTGAAACCTAAAAATTCAGACTGTTACTGGAAACGATGCTTCAACCTAGAAGAATAAAAATTGGGCAGCCAAGTGGGATTAGTGAACTGATCATTACCACCAAGTATCATCAAGATTTGGTGAAAAAATGTTTGCTGAGATTTCAGCAAACTAGTAGTTTTTTGGAAGCTTGGCAACCCCTTTCAAAGGAAAGTGTTTTTAGCCAGTCTCTGCATGGGGTACTTCAAGAGGAAACAAACCATAGAGATAGAACTTAGAACTACTTCGTTTGGTCAAGTTTCAAGGAGCTAGCACAAACCGTGTTTGATTTAGAATTCCAAACATAGCTATCTATGTAGGAGAAAACAGAGTGAAAAGTAAAAATTCAAACTGTTCCTGGAAACGAATGCTTCATCCTAGAAGAATAAAAATTGGGCAGCCAAGTGGGATTAGTGAACTGATCATTATCACCAAGTATCATCAAGATTTGGTGAAAAAATGTTTGCTGAGACTTCAGCAAACTAGTAGTTTTTTGGAAGCTTGGCAACCCCTTTCAAACGAAAGTGTTTTTCGCCAGTCTCTGCATGGGGTACTTCAAGAGGAAACAAACCATAGAGATAGAACTTAGAACTACTTCATTTGGTCAAATTTCAAGGAGCTAGCACAAACCGTGTTTGATTTAGAATTCCAAACACAGCTATCTATGTAGGAGAAAACAGAGTGAAACCTAAAAGTTCAGACTGTTACTGGAAACGATGCTTCAACCTAGAAGAATAAAAACTGGGCAGCCAAGTGGGATTAGTGAACTGATCATTACCACCAAGTATCATCAAGATTTGGTGAAACAATGATTGCTGAGACTTCAGCAAACTAGTAGTTTTTTGGAAGCTTGGCAACCCCTTTCAAATGAAAGTGTTTTTCGCCAGTCTCTGCATGGGGTACTTCAAGAGGAAACAAACCATAGAGATAGAACTTAGAACTAGTTCGTTTGGTCAAGTTTCAAGGAGCTAGCACAAACCGTGTTTGATTTAGAATTCCAAACATAGCTATCTATGTAGGAGAAAACAGAGTGAAACCTAAAAATTCAAACTGTTCCTGGAAACGAACGCTTGAACCTCGAAGAGTGAAAATTGGGCAGCCAAGTGGGCTTAGTGAACTGATCATTACCACCAAGTATCATCAAGATTTGGTGAAAAAATGTTTGCTGAGATTTCAGCAAACTAGTAGTTTTTTGGAAGCTTGGCAACCCCTTTAAACGAAAGTGTTTTTCGCCAGTCTCTGCATGGGGTACTTCAAGAGGAAACAAACCATAGAGATAGAACTTAGAACTACTACATTTGGTCAAGTTTCAAGGAGCTAGCACAAACCGTGTTTGATTTAGAATTCCAAACATAGCTATCTATGTAGGAGAAAACACAGTGAAACCTAAAAATTCAAACTGTTACTGGAAACGAATGCTTCAACCTAGAAGAATAAAAATTGGGCAGCCAAGTTGGATTAGTGAACTGATCATTACCACCAAGTATCATCAAGGTTTGGTGAAAAAATGTTTGCTGAGATTTCAGGAAACTAGTAGTTTTTTGGAAGCTTGGCAACCCCTTTCAAACGAAAGTGTTTTTCGCCAGTCTCTGCATGGGTTACTTCAAGAGGAAACAAACCATAGAGATGGAACTTAGAACTACTTCATTTGGTCAAGTTTCAAGGAGCTAGCACAAACCGTGTTTGATTTAGAATTCCAAACACAGCTATCTATGTAGGAGAAAACAGAGTGAAACCTAAAAATTCAAACTGTTACTGGAAACGAATGCTTCAACCTAGAAGAATAAAAATTGGGCAGCCAAGTGGGATTAGTGAACTGATCAGTACCACCAAGTATCATCAAGATTTGGTGAAAAAATGTTTGCTGAGATTTCAGCAAACTAGTAGTTTTTTGGAAGCTTGGCAACCCCTTTCAAACAAAAGAGTTTTTCGCCAGTCTCTGCATGGGGTACTTCAAGAGGAAACAAACCATAGAGATAGAACTTAGAAGTACTTCATTTGGTCAAGTTTCAAGGAGCTAGCACAAACCGTGTTTGTTTTAGAATTCCAAACACAGCTATCTATGTAGGAGAAAACAGAGTGAAACCTAAAAATTCAAACTGTTACTGGAAACGAACGCTTGAACCTAGAAGAGTGAAAATTGGGCAGCCAAGTGGGCTTAGTGAACTGATCATTACCACCAAGTATCATCAAGATTTGGTGAAAAAATGTTTGCTGAGATTTTAGCAAACTAGTTGTTTTTTTGGAAGCTTGGCAACCCCTTTCAAACGAAAGTGTTTTTCGCCAGTCTCTGCATGGGGTACTTCAAGAGGAAACAAACCATAGAGATAGAACTTAGAACTACTTCATTTGGTCGAGTTTCAAGGAGCTAGCACAAACCGTGTTTGATTTAGAATTCCAAACACAGCTATCTATGTAGGAGAAAACAGAGTGAAACCTAAAAATTCAAACTGTTACTGGAAACGAATGCTTCAACCTAGAAGAATAAAAATGGGGCACCCAAGTGGGCTTAGTGAACTGATCATTACCACCAAGTATCATCAAGATTTGGTGAAAAAATGATGGTGAGATTTCAGCAAACTAGTAGTTTTTTGGAAGATTGGCAACCCCTTTCAAACGAAAGTGTTTTTCGCCAGTCTCTGCATGGGGTACTTCAAGAGGAAACAAACCATAGAGATAAAACTTAGAATTAATTCATTTGGTCAAGTTTCAAGGAGCTAGCAAAAACCGTATTTGATTTAGAATTCCAAACACAACTATCTATGTAGGAGATAACAGAGTGAAACCTAAAAATTCAGACTGTTCCTGGAAACGAACGCTTGAACTCAGAAGAGTGAAAATTGGGCAGCCAAGTGGGCTTAGTGAACTGATCAGTACCACCAAGTATCATCAAGATTTGGTGAAAAAATATTTGCTGAGATTTCAGCAAACTAGTAGTTTTTTGGAAGCTTGGCAACCCCTTTCAAACGAAAGTGTTTTTCGCCAGTCTCTGCATCTGGTACTTCAAGAGGAAACAAACCATAGAGATAGAACTTGGAACTACTTCATTTGGTCAAGTTTCAAGGAGCTAGCACAAACCGTGTTTGATTTAGAATTCCAAACACAGCTATCTATGTAGGAGAAAACAGAGTGAAACCTAAAAATTCAAACTGTTACTGGAAACGAATGCTTCAACCTAGAAGAATAAAAATTGGGCAGCCAAGTGGGATTAGTGAACTGATCAGTACCACCAAGTATCATCAAGATTTGGTGAAAAAATGTTTGCTGAAATTTTAGCAAACTAGTTGTTTTTTTGGAAGCTTGGCAACCCCTTTCAAACGAAAGTGTTTTTCGACAGTCTCTGCATGGGGTACTTCAAGAGGAAACAAACCATAGAGATAAAACTTAGAACTACTTCATTTGGTCGAGTTTCAAGGAGCTAGCACAAACCGTGATTGATTTAGAATTCCAAACACAGCTATCTATGTAGGAGAAAACAGAGTGAAACCTAAAAATTCAGACGGTTCCTGGAAACGAACGCTTGAACACAGAAGAGTGAAAATTGGGCAGCCAAGTGGGCTTACTGAACTGATCATTACCACCAAGTATCATCAAGATTTGGTGAAAAAATGTTTGCTGAGAATTCAGCAAACTAGTAGTTTTTTGGAAGCTTGTCAACCCCTTTCAAACGAAAGTGTTTTTCGCCAGTCTCTGCATGGGGTACTTAAAGAGGAAACAAACCATAGAGATAGAACTTAGAACTACTTCATTTGGTCAAGTTTCAAGGAGCTACCACAAACCGTGATTGATTTAGAATTCCAAACACAGCTATCTATGTAGGAGAAAACAGAGTGAAACCTAAAAATTCAAACTGTTACTGGAAACGAATGCTTCAAACTAGAAGAATAAAAATTGGGCAGCCAAGTGGGCTCAGTGAACTGATCATTACCACCAAGTATCATCAAGATTTCGAAAAAAATGTTTGCTGAGATTTCAGCAAACTAGTAGTTTTTTGGAAGCTTGGCAACCCCTTTCAAACGAAAGTGTTTTTCGCCAGTCTCTGCATGGGGTACTTCAAGAGGAAACAAACCATAGAGATAAAACTTAGAATTAATTCATTTGGTCAAGTTTCAAGGAGCTAGCACAAACCGTATTTTATTTAGAATTCCAAACACAACTATCTATGTAGGAGATAACAGAGTGAAACCTAAAAATTCAGACTGTTCCTGGAAACGAACGCTTGAACTCAGAAGAGTGAAAATTGGGCAGCCAAGTGGGCTTAGTGAACTGATCATTACCACCAAGTATCATCAAGATTTGGTGAAAAAATATTTGCTGAGATTTCAGCAAACTAGTAGTTTTTTGGAAGCTTGGCAACCCCTTTCAAACGAAAGTGTTTTTCGCCAGTCTCTGCATCTGGTACTTCAAGAGGAAACAAACCATAGAGATAGAACTTGGAACTACTTCATTTGGTCAAGTTTTAAGGAGCTAGCACAAACCGTGTTTGATTTAGAATTCCAAACACAGCTATCTATGTAGGAGAAAACAGAGTGAAACCTAAAAATTCAGACTGTTCCTGGAAACGAACGCTTGAACTCAGAAGAGTGAAAATTGGGCAGCCTAGTGGGCTTAGTGAACTGATCATTACCACCAAGTATCATCAAGATTTGGTGTAAAAATGTTTGCTGAGATTTCAGCAAACTAGTAGTTTTTTGGAAGCTTGGCAACCCCTTTCAAACAAAAGTGTTTTTCGCCAGTCTCTGCATGGGGTACTTCAAGAGGAAACAAACCATAGAGATAGAACTTAGAAGCACTTCATTTGGTCAAGTTTCAAGGAGCTAGCACAAACCGTGTTTTATTTAGAATTCCAAACACAGCTATCTATGTAGGAGAAAACAGACTGAAACCTAAAAATTCAAACTGTTACTGGAAACGAACGCTTGAACCTAGAAGAGTGAAAATTGGGTAGCCAAGTGGGCTTAGTGAACTGATCATTACCACCAAGTATCATCATGATTTGGTGAAAAAATATTTGCTGAGATTTCAGCAAACTAGTAGTTTTTTGGAAGCTTGGCAACCCCTTTCAAACGAAAGTGTTTTTTGCCAGTCTCTGCATGGGGTACTTCAAGAGGAAACAAACCATAGAGATAGAACTTAGAACTACATCATTTGGTCAAGTTTCAAAAAGCTAGCACAAACCGTGTTTGATTTAGAATTCCAAACACAGCTATCCATGTAGGAAAAAACAAAGTGAAACCAAAAATTCAAACTGTTACTGGAAACGAACGCTTGAACCTAGAAGAGTGAAAATTGGGCAGCCAAGTGGGCTTAGTGAACTGATCATTACCACCAAGTATCATCAAGATTTGGTGAAAAAATGTTTGCTGAGATTTCAGCAAACTAGTAGTTTTTTGGAAGCTTGGCAACCCCTTTCAAACGAAAGTGTTTTTCGACAGTCTCTGCATGGGGTACTTCAAGAGGAAACAAACCATAGAAATGGAACTTAGAACTAATTCATTTGATCAAGTTTCAAGGAGCTAGCATAAACCGTGTTTGATGTAGAAATCCAAACACAGCTATCTATGTAGAAGAAAACAGAGTGAAACCTAAAAATTCAAACTGTTACTGGAAACGAACGCTTGAACCTAGAAGAGTGAAAATTGGGCAGCCAAGTGGGCTTAGTGAAATGATCATTACCACCAAGTATCATCAAGATTTGGTGAAAAAATGTTTGCTGAGATTTCACCAAACTAGTAGTTTTTTTGGAAGCTTGGCAACCCCTTTCAAACGAAAGTGTTTTTCGCCAGTCTCTGCATGGGGTACTTCAAGAGGAAACAAACCATAGAGATTTAACTTAGAACTACTTCATTTGGTCAAGTTTCAAGGAGCTAGCAGAAACCGTGTTTGATTTAGAATTCCAAACACAGCTACCTATGTAGGAGAAAACAGAGTGAAACCTAAAAATTCAAACTGTTACTGGAAACGAACGCTTGAACCTAGAAGAGTGAAAATTGGGCAGCCAAGTGGGCTTAGTGAACTGATCATTACCACCAAGTATCATCAAGATTTGGTGAAAAAATATTTGCTGAGATTTCAGCAAACTAGTAGTTTTTTGGAAGCTTGGCAACCCCTTTCAAACGAAAGTGTTTTTCGCCAGTCTCTGCATGGGGTACTTCAAGAGGAAACAAACCATAGAGATAGAACTTAGAAGTACTTCATTTGGTCAAGTTTCAAGGAGCTAGCACAAACCGTGTTTGATTTAGAATTCCAAACACAGCTATCTATGTAGGAAAAAAAAAAGTGAAACCTAAAAATTCAAACTGTTACTGGAAACGAATGCTTGAACCTAGAAGAGTGAAAATTGGCCAGCCAAGTGGGCTTAGTGAACTGATCATTACCACCAAGTATCATCAAGATTTGGTGAAAAAATGTGTGCTGAGATTTCAGCAAACTAGTAGTTTTTTGGAAGCTTGGCAACCCCTTTCAAACGAAAGTGTTTTTCGCCAGTCTCTGCATGGGGTACTTCAGGGGGAAAAAAACCATAGAGATGGAACTTAGAACTAATTCATTTGGTCAAGTTTCAAGGAGCTAGCACAAACCGTGTTTGATTTAGAATTCCAAACACAGCTATCTATGTAGAAGAAAACAGAGTGAAACCTAAAAATTCAAACTGTTACTGGAAACGAACGCTTGAACCTAGAAGAGTGAAAATTGGGCAGCCAAGTGGGCTTAGTGAAATGATCATTACCACCAAGTATCATCAAGATTTGGTGAAAAAATGTTTGCTGAGATTTCAGCAAACTAGTAGTTTTTTTGGAAGCTTGACAACCCCTTTCAAACGAAAGTGTTTTTCGCCAGTCTCTGCATGGGGTACTTCAAGAGGAAACAAACCATAGAGATTTAACTTAGAACTACTTCATTTGGTCAAGTTTCAAGGAGCTAGCAGAAACCGTGTTTGATTTAGAATTCCAAACACAGCTACATATGTAGGAGAAAACAGAGTGAAACCTAAAAATTCAAACTGTTACTGGAAACGAACGCTTGAACCTAGAAGAGTGAAAATTGGGCAGCCAAGTGGGCTTAGTGAACTGATCATTACCACCAAGTATCATCAAGATTTGGTGAAAAAATGTTTGCTGAGATTTCAGCAAACTAGTAGTTTTTTGGAAGCTTGGCAACCCCTTTCAAACAGAAGTGTTTTTCGCCAGTCTCTGCATGGGGTACTTCAAGAGGAAAAAAACCATAGAGTTGGAACTTAGAACTAATTCATTTGGTCACGTTTCAAGGAGCTAGCACAAACCGAGTTTGATTTAGAATTCCAAACACAGCTATCTATGTAGAAGAAAACAGAGTGAAACCTAAAAATTCAAACTGTTACTGGAAACGAACGCTTGAACCTAGAAGAGTGAAAATTGGGCAGACAGGTGGGCTTAGTGAAATGATCATTACCACCAAGTATCATCAAGATTTGGTGAAAAAATGTTTGCTGAGATTTCAGCAAACTAGTAGTTTTTTTGGAAGTTTGGCAACCCCTTTCAAACGAAAGAGTTATTCGCCAGTCTCTGCATGGGGTACTTCAAGAGGAAACAAACCATAGAGATTTAACTTAGAACTACTTCATTTCGTCAAGTTTCAAGGAGCTAGCAGAAACCGTGTTTGATTTAGAATTCCAAATACAGCTACCTATGTAGGAGAAAACAGAGTGAAACCTAAAAATTCAAACTGTTACTGGAAACGAACGCTTGAACCTAGAAGAGTGAAAATTGGGCAGCCTAGTGGGCTTAGTGAACTGATCATTACCACCAAGTATCATCAAGATTTGGTGTAAAAATGTTTGCTGAGATTTCAGCAAACTAGTAGTTTTTTGGAAGCTTGGCAACCCCTTTCAAACAAAAGTGTTTTTCGCCAGTCTCTGCATGGGGTACTTCAAGAGGAAACAAACCATAGAGATAGAACTTAGAAGTACTTCATTTGGTCAAGTGTCAAGGAGCTAGCACAAACCGTGTTTGATTTAGTATTCCAAACACAGCTATCTATGTAGGAGAAAACAGAGTGAAACCTAAAAATTCAGACTGTTCCTGGAAATGAACGCTTGAACCCAGAAGAGTGAAAATTGGGCAGCCAAGTGGGCTTAGTGAACTGATCATTACCACCAAGTATCATCAAGATTTGGTGAAAAAATGTTTGCTGAGATTTCAGCAAACTTGTAGTTTTTTGGAAGCTTGGCAACCCCTTTCAAACGAAAGTGTTTTTCGCCAATCTCTGCATGGGGTACTTCAAGAGGAAACAAACCATAAAGATACAACTTAGAAGTACTTCATTTGGTCAAGTTTCAAGGAGCTAGCACAAACCGTGTTTGATTTAGAATTCCAAACACAGCTATCTATGTAGGAGAAAACAGAGTGAAACCTAAAAATTCAAACTGTTACTGGAAACGAATGCTTCAACCTAGAAGAATAAAAATTGGGCAGCCAAGTGGGATTAGTGAACTGATCATTACCACCAAGTATCATCAAGATTTGGTGAAAAAAATGTTTGCTGAGATTTCAGCAAACTAGTAGTTTTTTGGAAGCTTGGCAACCCCTTTCAAACGAAAGTTTTTTTCGCCAGTCTCTGCATGGGGTAATTCAAGAGGAAACAAACCATAGAGATAGAACTTAGAACTACTTCATTTGGTCAAGTTTCAAGGAGCTAGCACAAACCGTGTTTGATTTAGAATTCCAAACACAGCTATCTATGTAGGAGTAAACAGAGTGAAACCTAAAAATTCAAAGTGTTACTGGAAACGAACGCTTGAACCTAGAAGAGTGAAAATTGGGCAGCCAAGTGGGCTTAGTGAACTGATCATTACCACCAAGTATCATCAAGATTTGGTGAAAAAATGTTTGCTGAGATTTCAGCAAACTAGTAGTTTTTTGGAAGCTTGGCAACCCCTTTCAAACGAAAGTGTTTTTCGCCAGTCTGCATGGGGTACTTCATGAGGAAACAAACCATAGAGATCGAACTTAGAACTACTTCATTTGGTCAAGTTTCAAGGAGCTAGCAGAAACCGTGTTTGATTTAGAATTCCAAACACAGCTACCTATGTAGGAGAAAACGGAGTGAAACCTAAAAATCAAACTGTTACTGGAAACAAATGCTTCAACCTAGAAGAATAAAAATTGGGCAGCCAAGTGGGCTTAGTTAACTGATCATTACCACCAAGTATCATCAAGATTTGCTGAAAAAATGTTTGCTGAGATTTCAGCCAACTAGTAGTTTTTTGGAAGCTTCGCAACCCCTTTCAAATGAAAGTGTTTTTCGCCAGTCTCTGCCTCGGGTACTCCAAGAGGAAACAATCCATAGAGATAGAACTTAGAACTACTTCATTTGGTCAAGTTTCAAGAAGCTAGCACAAACCGTGTTTGATTTAGAATTCCAAACACAGCTATCTATGTAGGAGAAAACAGAGTGAAACCTAAAAATTCAGACAGTTCCTGGAAACGAATGCTTGAACCCAGAAGAGTGAAAATTGGGCAGCCAAGTGGGCTTAGTGAACTGATCATTACCACCAAGTATCATCAAGGATTTGGTGAAAAATGTTTGCTGAGATTTCAGCAAACTAGTAGTTTTTGGAAGCTTGGCAACCCCTTTCAAACGAAAGTGTTTTTCGCCAGTCTCTGCATGGGGTACTTCAAGAGGAAACAAACCATAGAGATAGAACTTAGAAGTACTTCATTTGGTCAAGTTTCAAGGAGCTAGCACAAACCGTGTTTGATTTAGAATTCCAAACACAGCTATCTATGTAGGAAAAACAAAGTGAAACCTAAAAATTCAAACTGTTACTGGAAACGAATGCTTGAACCTAGAAGAGTGAAAATTGGGCAGCCAAGTGGGCTTAGTGGACTGATCATTACCACCAAGTATCATCAAGATTTTGGTGAAAAAATGTTTGCTGAGATTCAGCAAACTAGTAGTTTTTGGAAGCTTGGCAACCCCTTTCAAACGAAAGTGTTTTTCGCCAGTCTCTGCATGGGGTACTTCAAGAGGAAACAAACCATAAAGATGGAACTTAGAACTAATTCATTTGGTCAAGTTTCAAGGAGCTAGCACAAACCGTGTTTGATTAAAATTCCAAACACAGCTATCTATGTAGAAGAAAACAGAGTGAAACCTAAAAAATTCAAACTGTTACTGGAAACGAACGCTTGAACCTAGAAGAGTGAAAATTGGGCAGCCAAGTGGGCTTAGTGAAATGATCATTACCACCAAGTATCATCAAGATTTGGTGAAAAAATGTTTGCTGAGATTTCAACAAACTAGTAGTTTTTTTGGAAGCTTGACAACCCCTTTCAAACGAAAGTGTTTTTCGCCAGTCTCTGCATGGGGTACTTTAAGTGGAAACAAACCATAGAGATTTAACTTAGAATACTTCATTTGGTCAAGTTTCAAGGAGCTAGCAGAAACCGTGTTTGATTTAGAATTCCAAACACAGCTACATATGTAGGAGAAAACAGAGTGAAACCTAAAAATTCAAACTGTTACTGGAAACGAACGCTTGAACCTAGAAGAGTGAAAATTGGGCAGCCAAGTGGGCTTAGTGAACTGATCATTACCACCAAGTATCATCAAGATTTGGTGAAAAAATGTTTGCTGAGATTTCAGCAAACTAGTAGTTTTTTGGAAGCTTGGCAACCCCTTTCAAACAGAAGTGTTTTTCGCCAGTTTCTGCATGGGGTACTTCAAGAGGAAAAAAACCATAGAGATGGAACTTAGAACTAATTCATTTGGTCAAGTTTCAAGGAGCTAGCACAAACCGAGTTTGATTTAGAATTCCAAACACAGCTTTCTATGTAGAAGAAAACAGAGTGAAACCTAAAATTTCAAACTGTTACTGGAAACGAACGCTTGAACCTAGAAAGAGTGAAAATTGGGCAGACAGGTGGGCTTAATGAAATGATCATTACCACCAAGTATCATCAAGATTTGGTGAAAAAATGTTAGCTGAGATTTCAGCAAACTAGTAGTTTTTTTGGAAGTTTGGCAACCCCTTTCAAACGAAAGAGTTTTTCGCCAGTCTCTGCATGGGGTACTTCAAGAGGAAACAAACCATAGAGATAGAACTTAGAAGAACTTCATTTGGTCAAGTTTCAAGGAGCTAGCACAAACCGTGTTTTATTTAGAATTCCAAACACAGCTATCTATGTAGGAGAAAACAGACTGAAACCTAAAAATTCAAACTGTTACTGGAAACGAACGCTTGAACCTAGAAGAGTGAAAATTGGGTAGCCAAGTGGGCTTAGTGAACTGATCATTACCACCAAGTATCATCATGATTTGGTGAAAAAATATTTGCTGAGATTTCAGCAAACTAGTAGTTTTTGGAAGCTTGGCAACCCCTTTCAAACGAAAGTGTTTTTTGCCAGTCTCTGCATGGGGTACTTCAAGAGGAAACAAACCATAGAGATACAACTTAGAAGTACTTCATTTGGTCAAGTTTCAAGGAGCTAGCACAAACCGTGTTTGATTTAGAATTCCAAACACAGCTATCTATGTAGGAGAAAACAGAGTGAAACCTAAAAATTCAAACTGTTACTGGAAACGAATGCTTCAACCTAGAAGAATAAAAATTGGGCAGCCAAGTGGGATTAGTGAACTGATCATTACCACCAAGTATCATCAAGATTTGGTGAAAAAAATGTTTGCTGAGATTTCAGCAAACTAGTAGTTTTTTGGAAGCTTGGCAACCCCTTTCAAACGAAAGTTTTTTTCGCCAGTCTCTGCATGGGGTAATTCAAGAGGAAACAAACCATAGAGATAGAACTTAGAACTATTTCATTTGGTCAAGTTTCAAGGAGCTAGCACAAACCGTGTTTGATTTAGAATTCCAAACACAGCTATCTATGTAGGAGTAAACAGAGTGAAACCTAAAAATTCAAAGTGTTACTGGAAACGAACGCTTGAACCTAGAAGAGTGAAAATTGGGCAGCCAAGTGGGCTTAGTGAACTGATCATTACCACCAAGTATCATCAAGATTTGGTGAAAAAATGTTTGCTGAGATTTCAGCAAACTAGTAGTTTTTTGGAAGCTTGGCAACCCCTTTCAAACGAAAGTGTTTTTCGCCAGTCTCTGCATGGGGTACTTCAAGAGGAAACAAACCATAGAGATGGAACTTAGAACTACTTCATTTGGTCAAGTTTCAAGGAGCTAGCAGAAACCGTGTTTGATTTAGAATTCCAAACACAGCTACCTATGTAGGAGAAAACGGAGTGAAACCTAAAAATTCAAACTGTTACTGGAAACAAATGCTTCAACCTAGAAGAATAAAAATTGGGCAGCCAAGTGGGCTTAGTTAACTGATCATTACCACCAAGTATCATCAAGATTTGCTGAAAAAATGTTTGCTGAGATTTCAGCCAACTAGTAGTTTTTTGGAAGCTTCGCAACCCCTTTCAAATGAAAGTGTTTTTCGCCAGTCTCTGCCTCGGGTACTCCAAGAGGAAACAATCCATAGAGATAGAACTTAGAACTACTTCATTTGGTCAAGTTTCAAGAAGCTAGCACAAACCGTGTTTGATTTAGAATTCCAAACACAGCTATCTATGTAGGAGAAAACAGAGTGAAACCTAAAAATTCAGACAGTTCCTGGAAACGAATGCTTGAACCCAGAAGAGTGAAAATTGGGCAGCCAAGTGGGCTTAGTGAACTGATCATTACCACCAAGTATCATCAAGATTTGGTGAAAAAATGTTTGCTGAGATTTCAGCAAACTAGTAGTTTTTTGGAAGCTTGGCAACCCCTTTCAAACGAAAGTGTTTTTCGCCAGTCTCTGCATGGGGTGCTTCAAGAGGAAACAAACCATAGAGATAGAACTTAGAACTACTTCATTTGGTCAAGTTTCAAGGAGCTAGCACAAACCGTGTTTGATTTAGAATTCCAAACACAGCTATCTATATAGTAGAAAATAGAGTGAAACCTAAAAATTCAAACTGTTACTGGAAACGAATGCTTCAACCTAGAAGAATAAAAATTGGGCAGCCAAGTGGGATTTTTGAACTGATCATTACCACCAAGTATCATCACGATTTGGTGAAAAAATATTTGCTGAGATTTCACCAAACTAGTAGTTTTTTTCGGAGCTTGTACCCCTTTCAAACGAAAGTGTTTTTCACCAGTCTCTGCATGGGGTACTTCAAGAGGAAACAAACCATAGAGATGGAACTTAGAACTACTTCATTTGGTGAAGTTTCAAGGACCTAGCAGAAACCGTGTTTGATTTAGAATTCCAAACACAGCTACCTATGTAGGAGAAAACAGAGTGAAACCTAAAAATTCAAACTGTTACTGGAAACGAACGCTTGAACCTAGAAGAGTGAAAATTGGGTAGCCAAGTGGGCTTAGTGAACTGATCATTACCACCAAGTATCATCATGATTTGGTGAAACAATGTTTGCTGAGATTTCAGCAAACTAGTAGTTTTTTGGAAGCTTGGCAACCCCTTTCAAACGAAAGTGTTTTTCGCCAGTCTCTGCATGGGGTACTTCAAGAGGAAACAAACCATAGAGATAGAACTTAGAACTACATCATTTGGTGAAGTTTCAAAAATCTAGCACAAACCGTGTTTGATTTAGAATTCCAAACACAGCTATCTATGTAGGAAAAAACAAAGTGAAACCTAAAAATTCAAAC
Source organism: Callospermophilus lateralis (assembly GCF_048772815.1). NCBI lineage: Eukaryota > Metazoa > Chordata > Mammalia > Rodentia > Sciuridae > Callospermophilus > Callospermophilus lateralis. The sequence continues at coordinate 42,347 of NW_027515310.1, forward strand.
TCTTACTGGAAACGAACGCTTGAACCTAGAAGAGTGAAAATTGGGCAGCCAAGTGGGCTTAGTGAACTGATCATTACCACCAAGTATCATCAAGATTTGGTGAAACAATGTTTGCTGACATTTCAGCAAACTAGTAGTTTTTTGGAAGCTTGGCAACCCCTTTCAAACGAAAGTGTTTTTCGCCAGTCTCTGCATGGGGTACTTCAAGAGGAAACAAACCATATAGATAGAACTTAGAATTAATTCATTTGGTCAAGTTTCAAGGAGCTAGCACAAACCGTATTTGATTTAGAATTCCAAACACAACTATCTATGTAGGAGAAAACAGAGTGAAACCTAAAAATTCAAACTGTTACTGGAAACGAACACGAACACTTGAACCTAGAAGAGTGAAAATTGGGCAGCCAAGTGGGCTTAGTGAACTGATCATTACCACCAAGTATCATCAAGATTTATTGAAAAAATGTTTGCTGAGATTTTAGCAAACTAGTAGTTTTTTGGAAGCTTGGCAACCCCTTTCAAACGAAAGTGTTTTTTGCCAGTCTCTGCATGGTGTACTTCAAGAGGAAACAAACCATAGAGATAGAAATTAGAAGTACTTCATTGCGTCAAGTTTCAAGGAGCTAGCACAAACCGTGTTTGATTTAGTATTCCAAACACAGCTATCTATGTAGGAGAAAACAGAGTGAAAACTAAAAATTCAGACAGTTCCTGGAAACGAATGCTTGAACCCAGAAGAGTGAAAATTGGGCAGCCAAGTGGGCTTAGTGAACTGATCATTACCAGTAAGTATCATCAAGATTTGGTGAAAAAATGTTTGCTGAGATTTCAGCAAACTAGTAGTTTTTTGGAAGCTTGGCAACCCCTTTCAAACGAAAGTGTTTTTTGCCAGTCTCTGCATGGGGTACTTCAAGAGGAAACAAACCATAGAGAAAGAACTTAGAACTACTTTATTTGGTCAAGTTTCAAGGAGCTAGCACAAACCGTGTTTGATTTAGAATTCCAAACACAGCTATCTATGTAGGAGAAAACAGAGTGAAACCTAAAAATTCAAACTGTTACTGGAAACGAACGCTTGAACCTTGAAGAGTGAAAATTGGGTAGCCAAGTGGGCTTAGTGAACTGATCATTACCACCAAGTATCATCATGATTTGGTGAAAAAATGTTTGCTGAGATTTCAGCAAACTAGTAGTTTTTTGGAAGCTTGGCAACCCCTTTCAAACGAAAGTGTTTTTCGCCAGTCTCTGCATGGGGTACTTCAAGAGGAAACAAACCAGAGAGACAGAACTTAGAACTACATCATTTGGTCAAGTTTCAAAAATCTAGCACAAACCATGTTTGATTTAGAATTCCAAACACAGCTATCTATGTAGGAAAAAACAAAGTGAAACCTAAAAATTCAAACTGTTACTGGAAATGAACGCTTGAACCTAGAAGAGTGAAAATTGGGCTGCCAAGTGTGCTTAGTGAACTGATCATTACCACCAAGTATCATCAAGATTTGGTGAAAAAATGTTTGCTGAGATTTCAGCAAACTAGAAGTTTTTGGGAAGCTTGGCAACCCCTTTCAAACGAAAGTGTTTTTCGCCAGTCTCTGCATGGGGTACTTCAAGAGGAAACAAACCATAGAGATGGAACTTAGAACTAATTCATTTGGTCAAGTTTCAAGGAGCTAGCACAAACCGAGTTTGATTTAGAATTCCAAACACAGCTATCTATGTAGAAGAAAACAGAGTGAAACCTAAATATTCAAACTGTTACTGGAAATGAACGCTTGAACCTAGAAGAGTGAAAATTGGGCAGCCTAGTGGGCTTAGTGAACTGTTCATTACCACCAAGTATCATCAAGATTTGGTGAAAAAATGTTTGCTGAGATTTCAGCAAACTAGTAGTTTTTTGGAAGCTTGGCAACCCCTTTCAAACAAAAGTGTTTTTCGCCAGTCTCTGCATGGGGTACTTCAAGAGGAAACAAACCATAGAGATAGAACTTAGAACTACTTCATTTGGTCAAGTTTCAAGGAGCTAGCACAAACCGTGTTTGATTTAGTATTCCAAACACAGCTATCTATGTAGGAGAAAACAGAGTGAAAACTAAAAATTCAGACAGTTCCTGGAAACGAATGCTTGAACCCAGAAGAGTGAAAATTGGGCAGCCAAGTGGGCTTAGTGAACTGATCATTACCACCAAGTATCATCAAGATTTGGTGAAAAAATACTTGCTGAGATTTCAGCAAAGTAGTAGTTTTTTGGAAGCTTGGCAACCCCTTTCAAATGAAAGTGTTTTTTGCCAGTCTCTGCATGGGGTACTTCAAGAGGAAACAAACCATAGAGAAAGAACTTAGAACTACTTCATTTGGTCAAGTTTCAAGGAGCTAGCACAAACCGTGTTTGATTTAGAATTCCAAACACAGCTATCTATGTAGGAGAAAACAGAGTGAAACCTAAAAATTCAAACTGTTACTGGAAACGAACGCTTGAACCTAGAAGAGTGAAAATTGGGTAGCCAAGTGGGCTTAGTGAACTGATCATTACCACCAAGTATCATCATGATTTGGTGAAAAAATGTTTGCTGAGATTTCAGCAAACTAGTAGTTTTTTGGAAGCTTGGCAACCCCTTTCAAACGAAAGTGTTTTTCGCCAGTCTCTGCATGGGGTACTTCAAGAGGAAACAAACCATAGAGATAGAACTTAGAACTACATCATTTGGTCAAGTTTCAAAAATCTAGCACAAACCGTGTTTGATTTAGAATTCCAAACACAGCTATCTATGTAGGAAAAAACAAAGTGAAACCTAAAAATTCAAACTCTTACTGGAAACGAACGCTTGAACATAGAAGAGTGAAAATTGGGCAGCCAAGTGGGCTTAGTGAACTGATCATTACCACCAAGTATCATCAAGATTTGGTGAAACAATGTTTGCTGACATTTCAGCAAACTAGTAGTTTTTTGGAAGCTTGGCAACCCCTTTCAAACGAAAGTGTTTTTCGCCAGTCTCTGCATGGGGTACTTCAAGAGGAAACAAACCATATAGATAGAACTTAGAATTAATTCATTTGGTCAAGTTTCAAGGAGCTAGCACAAACCGTATTTGATTTAGAATTCCAAACACAACTATCTATGTAGGAGAAAACAGAGTGAAACCTAAAAATTCAAACTGTTACTGGAAACGAACGCTTGAACCTAGAAGAGTGAAAATTGGGCAGCCAAGTGGGCTTAGTGAACTGATCATTACCACCAAGTATCATCAAGATTTATTGAAAAAATGTTTGCTGAGATTTTAGCAAACTAGTAGTTTTTTGGAAGCTTGGCAACCCCTTTCAAACGAAAGTGTTTTTTGCCAGTCTCTGCATGGTGTACTTCAAGAGGAAACAAACCATAGAGATAGAACTTAGAAGTACTTCATTGGCTCAAGTTTCAAGGAGCTAGCACAAACCGTGTTTGATTTAGTATTCCAAACACAGCTATCTATGTAGGAGAAAACAGAGTGAAAACTAAAAATTCAGACAGTTCCTGGAAACGAATGCTTGAACCCAGAAGAGTGAAAATTGGGCAGCCAAGTGGGCTTAGTGAACTGATCATTACCACCAAGTATCATCAAGATTTGGTGAAAAAATGTTTGCTGAGATTTTAGCAAACTAGTAGTTTTTTGGAAGCTTGGCAACCCCTTTCAAACGAAAGTGTTTTTTCCCAGTCTCTGCATGGGGTACTTCAAGAGGAAACAAACCATAGAGAAAGAACTTAGAACTACTTTATTTGGTCAAGTTTCAAGGAGCTAGCACAAACCGTGTTTGATTTAGAATTCCAAACACAGCTATCTATGTAGGAGAAAACAGAGTGAAACCTAAAAATTCAAACTGTTACTGGAAACGAACGCTTGAACCTTGAAGAGTGAAAATTGGGTAGCCAAGTGGGCTTAGTGAACTGATCATTACCACCAAGTATCATCATGATTTGGTGAAAAAATGTTTGCTGAGATTTCAGCAAACTAGTAGTTTTTTGGAAGCTTGGCAACCCCTTTCAAACGAAAGTGTTTTTCGCCAGTCTCTGCATGGGGTACTTCAAGAGGAAACAAACCATAGAGACAGAACTTAGAACTACATCATTTGGTCAAGTTTCAAAAATCTAGCACAAACCATGTTTGATTTAGAATTCCAAACACAGCTATCTATGTAGGAAAAAACAAAGTGAAACCTAAAAATTCAAACTGTTACTGGAAACGAACGCTTGAACCTAGAAGAGTGAAAATTGGGCTGCCAAGTGTGCTTAGTGAACTGATCATTACCACCAAGTATCATCAAGATTTGGTGAAAAAATGTTTGCTGAGATTTCAGCAAACTAGAAGTTTTTGGGAAGCTTGGCAACCCCTTTCAAACGAAAGTGTTTTTCGCCAGTCTCTGCATGGGGTACTTCAAGAGGAAACAAACCATAGAGATGGAACTTAGAACTAATTCATTTGGTCAAGTTTCAAGGAGCTAGCACAAACCGAGTTTGATTTAGAATTCCAAACACAGCTATCTATGTAGAAGAAAAGAGAGTGAAACCTAAATATTCAAACTGTTACTGGAAATGAACGCTTGAACCTAGAAGAGTGAAAATTGGGCAGCCTAGTGGGCTTAGTGAACTGTTCATTACCACCAAGTATCATCAAGATTTGGTGAAAAAATGTTTGCTGAGATTTCAGCAAACTAGTAGTTTTTTGGAAGCTTGGCAACCCCTTTCAAACAAAAGTGTTTTTCGCCAGTCTCTGCATGGGGTACTTCAAGAGGAAACAAACCATAGAGATAGAACTTAGAAGTACTTCATTTGGTCAAGTTTCAAGGAGCTAGCACAAACCGTGTTTGATTTAGTATTCCAAACACAGCTATCTATGTAGGAGAAAACAGAGTGAAACCTAAAAATTCAGACTGTTCCTGGAAATGAACGCTTGAACCCAGAAGAGTGAAAATTGGGCAGCCAAGTGGGCTTAGGGAACTGATCATTACCACCAAGTATCATCAAGATTTGGTGAAAAAATGTTTGCTGAGATTTCAGCAAACTAGTAGTTTTTTGGAAGCTTGGCAACCCCTTTAAAACGAAAGTGTTTTTCGCCAGTCTCTGCATGGGGTACTTCAAGAGGAAACAAACCATAGAGATACAACTTAGAAGTACTTCATTTGGTCAAGTTTCAAGGAGCTAGCACAAACCGTGTTTGATTTAGAATTTCAAACACAGCTATCTATGTAGGAGAAAACAGAGTGAAACCTAAAAATTCAAACTGTTACTGGAAACGAATGCTTCAACCTAGAAGAATAAAAATTGGGCAGCCAAGTGGGATTAGTGAACTGATCATTACCACCAAGTATCATCAAGATTTGGTGAAAAAATGTTTGCTGAGATTTCAGCAAACTAGTAGTTTTTCGGAAGCTTGGCAACCCCTTTCAAACAAAAGTGTTTTTCGCCAGTCTCTGCATGGGGTTCTTCAAGAGGAAACAAACTATAGAGATAGAACTTAGAACTACTTCATTTGGTCAAGTTTCAAGGAGCTAGCACAAACCGTGTTTGATTTAGAATTCCAAACACAGCTATCTATGTAGGAGAAAACAGAGTGAAACCTAAAAATTCAGACTGTTCCTGGAAACGAACGCTTGAACCCAGAAGAGTGAAAATTGGGCAGCCAAGTGGGCTTAGAGAACTGATCATTACCACCAAGTATCATCAAGATTTGGTGAAAAATGTTTGCTGAGATTTCAGCAAACTAGTAGTTTTTTGGAAGCTTGGCAACCCCTTTCAAACGAAAGTGTTTTTCGCCAGTCTCTGCATGGGGTACTTCAAGAGGAAACAAACCATAGAGATGGAACTTAGAACTACTTCATTTGGTGAAGTTTCAAGGAGCTAGCAGAAACCATGTTTGATTTAGAATTCCAAACACAGCTACCTATGTAGGAGAAAACAGAGTGAAACCTAAAAATTCAAACTGTTACTGGAAACAAATGCTTCAACCTAGAAGAATAAAAATTGGGCAGCCAAGTGGGCTTAGTTAACTGATCATTACCACCAAGTATCATCAAGATTTGGTGAAAAAATGTTTGCTGAGATTTCAGCCAAATAGTAGTTTTTTGGAAGCTTCGCAACCCCTTTCAAACGAAAGTGTTTTTCGCCAGTCTCGGCCTGGGGTACTCCAAGAGGAAACAATCCATAGAGATAGAACTTAGAACTACTTCATTTGGTCAAGTTTCAAGGAGCTAGCACAAACCGTGTTTGATTTAGAATTCCAAACACAGCTATCTATGTAGGAGAAAACAGAGTGAAACCTAAAAATTCAGACTGTTCCTGGAAACGAACGCTTGAACCCAGAAGAGTGAAAATTGGGCAGCCAAGTGGGCTTAGTGAACTGATCATTACCACCAAGTATCATCAAGATTTGGTGAAAAAATGTTTGCTGAGATTTCAGCAAACTAGTAGTTTTTTGGAAGCTTGGCAACCCCTTTCAAACGAAAGTGTTTTTCGCTAGTCTCCGCATGGGGTACTTCAAGAGAAAACAAACCATAGAGATAGAACTTAGAACTACTTCATTTGGTCAAGTTTCAAGGAGCAAGCACAAATCGTGTTTGATTTAGAATTCCAAACACAGCTATCTATTTAGGAGAAAACAGAGTGAAACCTAAAAATTCAAACTGTTACTGGAAACGAATGCTTCAACCTAGAAGAGTGAAAATTGGGCAGCCAAGTCGGCTTAGAGAACTGATCATTACCACCAAGTATCATCAAGTTTTGGTGAAACAATGATTGCTGAGATTTCAGCAAACTAGTAGTTTTTTGGAAGCTTGGCAACCCCTTTCAAACGAAAGTGGTTTTCGCCAGTCTCTGCATGGGGTACTTCAAGAGGAAACAAACCATTGAGATAAAACTTAGAATTAATTCATTTGGTCAAGTTTCAAGGAGCTAGCACAAACCGTGTTTGATTTAGAATTCCAAACACAGCTATCTATGTAGGAGAAAACAGAGTGAAACCTAAAAATTCAAACTGTTACTGGAAATGAATGCTTCAACCTAGAAGAATAAAAATTGGGCAGCCAAGTGGGATTAGTGAACTGATCAGTACCACCAAGTATCATCAAGATTTGGTGAAAAAATGTTTGCTGAGATTTCAGCAAACTAGTAGTTTTTTGGAAGCTTGGCAACCCCTTTGAAACAAAAGAGTTTTTCGCCAGTCTCTGCATGGGGTAATTCAAGAGGAAACAAACCATAGAGATAGAACTTAGAAGTACTTCATTTGGTCAAGTTTCAAGGAGCTAGCACAAACCGTGTTTGTTTTAGAATTCCAAACACAGCTATCTATGTAGGAGAAAACAGAGTGAAACCTAAAAATTCAAACTGTTACTGGAAACGAACGCTTGAACCTAGAAGAGTGAAAATTGGGCAGCCAAGTGGGCTTAGTGAACTGATCATTACCACCAAGTATCATCAAGATTTGGTGAAAAAATGTTTGCTGAGATTTTAGCAAACTAGTTGTTTTTTTGGAAGCTTGGCAACCCCTTTCAAACGAAAGTGTTTTTCGCCAGTCTCTGCATGGGGTACTTCAAGAGGAAACAAACCATAGAGATAGAACTTAGAACTACTTCATTTGGTCAAGTTTCAAGGAGCTACCACAAACCGTGATTGATTTAGAATTCCAAACACAGCTATCTATGTAGGAGAAAACAGAGTGAAACCTAAAAATTCAAACTGTTACTGGAAACAAATGCTTCAACCTAGAAGAATAAAAATTGGGCAGCCAAGTGGGCTTAGTGAACTGATCATTACCACCAAGTATCATCAAGATTTGGTGAAAAAATGTTTGCTGAGATTTCAGCCAACTAGTAGTTTTTTGGAAGCTTCGCAACCCCTTTCAAACGAAAGTGTTTTTCGCCAGTCTCTGCATGGGGTACTTCAAGAGGAAACAAACCATAGAGATAGAACTTTGAACTAATTCATTTGGCCAAGTTTCAAGGAGCTTGCACAAACCGTGTTTGATTTAGAATTCCAAACACAGCTATCTATGTAAAAGAAAATAGAGTAAAACCTAAAAATTCAGACTGTTACTGGAAAAGAAATGCTTCAAACTAGAAGAATAAAAACTGGGCAGCCAAGTGGGATTAGAGAACTGATCATTACCAGCAAGTATCATCAAGATTTGGTGAAAAAATGTTTGCTGAGATTTCAGCAAACTAGTAGTTTTTTGGAAGCTTGGCAACCCCTTTCAAACGAAAGTGTTTTTCGCTAGTCTCTGCATGGGGTACTTCAAGAGGAAACAAACCATAGAGATAGAACTTAGAACTACTTCATTTGGTCAAGTTTCAAGGAGCAAGCACAAACCGTGTTTGATTTAGAATTCCAAACACAGCTATCTATTTAGGAGAAAACAGAGTGAAACCTAAAAATTCAAACTGTTACTGGAAACGAATGCTTCAACCTAGAAGAGTGAAAATTGGGCAGCCAAGTCGGCTTAGTGAACTGATCATTACCACCAAGTATCATCAAGTTTTGGTGAAACAATGATTGCTGAGATTTCAGCAAACTAGTAGTTTTTTGGAAGCTTGGCAACCCCTTTCAAACGAAAGAGTTTTTCGCTAGTCTCTGCATGGGGTACTTCAAGAGGAAACAAACCATAGAGATAGAACTTAGAACTACTTCATTTGGTCAAGTTTCAAGGAGCTACCACAAACCGTGATTGATTTAGAATTCCAAACACAGCTATCTATGTAGGAGAAAACAGAGTGAAACCTAAAAATTCAAACTGTTACTGGAAACAAATGCTTCAACCTAGAAGAATAAAAATTGGGCAGCCAAGTGGGCTTAGTGAACTGATCATTACCACCAAGTATCATCAAGATTTCGAAAAAATGTTTGCTGAGATTTCAGCAAACTAGTAGTTTTTTGGAAGCTTGGCAACCCCTTTCAAACGAAAGTGTTTTTCGCCAGTCTCTGCATGGGGTACTTCAAGAGGAAACAAACCATAGAGATAAAACTTAGAATTAATTCATTTGGTCAAGTTTCAAGGAGCTAGCACAAACCGTATTTGATTTAGAATTCCAAACACAACTATCTATGTAGGAGATAACAGAGTGAAACCTAAAAATTCAGACTGTTCCTGGAAACGAACGCTTGAACTCAGAAGAGTGAAAATTGGGCAGCCAAGTGGGCTTAGTGAACTGATCATTACCACCAAGTATCATCAAGATTTGGTGAAAAAATATTTGCTGAGATTTCAGCAAACTAGTAGTTTTTTGGAAGCTTGGCAACCCCTTTCAAACGAAAGTGTTTTTCGCCAGTCTCTGCATCTGGTACTTCAGGAGGAAACAAACCATAGAGATAGAACTTGGAACTACTTCATTTGGTCAAGTTTTAAGGAGCTAGCACAAACCGTGTTTGATTTAGAATTCCAAACACAGCTATCTATGTAGGAGAAAACAGAGTGAAACCTAAAAATTCAAACTGTTACTGGAAACGAATGCTTCAACCTAGAAGAATAAAAATTGGGCAGCCAAGTGGGATTAGTGAACTGATCAGTACCACCAAGTATCATCAAGATTTGGTGAAAAAATGTTTGCTGAGATTTCAGCAAACTAGTAGTTTTTTGGAAGCTTGGCAACCCCTTTCAAACGAAAGTGTTTTTCGCCAGTCTCTGCATGGGGTACTTCAAGAGGAAACAAACCATAGAGATGGAACTTTGAACTAATTCATTTGGTCAAGTTTCAAGGAGCTAGCAGAAACCGTGTTTGATTTAGAATTCCAAACACAGCTATTTATGTAAAAGAAAACAGAGTGAAACCTAAAGATTCAGACTGTTACTGGAAACGAATACTTCAAACTAGAAGAATAAAAACTGGGCAGCTTAGTGGGATTAGTGAACTGATCATTACCACCAAGTATCATCAAGATTTGGTGAAAAAATATTTGCTGAGATTTCAGCAAACTAGTAGTTTTTTGGAAGCTTGGCAACCATTTCAAACGAAAGTGTTTTTCGCCAGTCTCTGCATGGGGTACTTCAAGAGGTAACAAACCATAGAGATAGAACTTAGAACTACTTCATTTGGTCAAGTTTCAAGGAGCTAGCACAAACCGTGTTTGATTTAGGATCCAAACACAGCTATCTATGTAGGAGAAAACAGAGTGAAACCTAAAAATTCAAAGTGTTACTGGAAACGAACGCTTGAACCTAGATGAGTGAAAATTGGGCAGCCAAGTGGGCTTAGTGAACTGATCATTACCACCAAGAATCATCAAGATTTGGTGAAACAATGTTTGCTGAGATTTCAGCAAACTAGTAGTTTTTTGGAAGCTTGGCAACCCCTTTCAAACGAAAGTGTTTTTCGCCAGTCTCTGCATGGGGTACTTCAAGAGGAAACAAACCATAGAGATAGAACTTAGAACTACTTCATTTGGTCAAGTTTCAAGGAGCTAGCACAAACCGTGTTTTATTTAGAATTCCAAACACAGCTATCTATGTAGAAGAAAACAGAGTGAAACCTAAAAATTCAAACTGTTACTGGAAACGAACGCTTGAACCTAGAAGAGTGAAAATTGGGCAGCCAAGTGGGCTTAGTGAAATGATCATTACCACCAAGTATCATCAAGATTTGGTGAAAAAATGTTTGCTGAGATTTCACCAAACTAGTAGTTTTTTTGGAAGCTTCGCAACCCCTTTCAAACGAAAGTGTTTTTCGCCAGTCTCTGCATGGGGTACTTCAAGAGGAAACAAACCATAGAGATTTAACTTAGAACTACTTCATTTGGTCAAGTTTCAAGGAGCTAGCAGAAACCGTGTTTGATTTAGAATTCCAAACACAGCTACCTATGTAGGAGAAAACAGAGTGAAACCTAAAAATTCAAACTGTTACTGGAAACGAACGCTTGAACCTACAAGAGTGAAAATTGGGCAGCCAAGTGGGCTTAGTGAACTGATCATTACCACCAAGTATCATCAAGATTTGGTGAAAAAATGTTTGCTGAGATTTCAGCAAACTAGTAGTTTTTTGGAAGCTTGGCAACCCCTTTCAAACGAAAGTGTTTTTCGCCAGTCTCTGCATGGGGTACTTCAAGAGGAAACAAACCATAGAAATGGAACTTAGAAGTACTTCATTTGGTCAAGTTTCAAGGAGCTAGCACAAACCGTGTTTGATTTAGAATTCCAAACACAGCTATCTATGTAGGAAAAAACAAAGTGAAACCTAAAAATTCAAACTGTTACTGGAAACGAACGCTTGAACCTAGAAGAGTGAAAATTGGGCAGCCAAGTGGGCTTAGTGAACTGATCATTACCACCAAGTATCATCAAGATTTGGTGAAAACATGTTTGCTGAGTATTCAGCAAACTAGTAGTTTTTTGGAAGCTTGGCAACCCCTTTCAAACGAAAGTGTTTTTCGCCAGTCTCTGCATGGGGTACTTCAAGAGGAAACAAACCATAGAGATGGAACTTAGAACTAATTCATTTGGTCAAGTTTCAAGGAGCTAGCACAAACCGTGATGAATTTAGAACTCCAAACACAGCTATCTATGTAGAAGAAAACAGAGTGAAACCTAAAAATTCAAACTGTTACTGGAAACGAACGCTTGAACCTAGAAGAGTGAAAATTGGGCAGCCAAGTGGGCTTAGTGAAATGATCATTACCACCAAGTATCATCAAGATTTGGTGAAAAAATGTTTGCTGAGATTTCAGCAAACTAGTAGTTTTTTTGGAAGCTTGACAACCCCTTTCAAACGAAAGTGTTTTTCGCCAGTCTCTGCATGGGGTACTTCAAGAGGAAACAAACCATAGAGATTTAACTTAGAACTACTTAATTTGGTCAAGTTTCAAATAGCTAGCACAAACCGTGTTTGATTTAGAATTCCAAACACAGCTATCTATGTAGGAGAAAATAGAGTGAAACCTAAAAATTCAGACGGTTCCTGGAAACGAACGCTTGAACCCAGAAGAGTGAAAATTGGGCAGCCAAGTGGTCTTAGTGAACTGATCATTACCACCAAGTATCATCAAGATTTGGTGAAAAAATGTTTGCTGAGATTTCAGCAAACTAGTAGTTTTTTGGAAGCTTGTCAACCCCTTTCAAACGAAAGTGTTTTTCGCCAGTCTCTGCATGGGGTTCTTCAAGAGGAAACAAACCATAGAGATAGAACTTTGAACTAATTCATTTGGCCAAGTTTCAAGGAGCTTGCACAAACCGTGTTTGATTTAGAATTCCAAACACAGCTATCTATGTAAAAGAAAATAGAGTAAAACCTAAAAATTCAGACTGTTACTGGAAACGAATGCTTCAAACTAGAAGAATAAAAACTGGGCAGCCAAGTGGGATTAGTGAACTGATCATTACCAGCAAGTATCATCAAGATTTGGTGAAAAAATGTTTGCTGAGATTTCAGCAAACTAGTAGTTTTTTGGAAGCTTGGCAACCCCTTTCAAACGAAAGTGTTTTTCGCTAGTCTCTGCATGGGGTACTTCAAGAGGAAACAAACCATAGAGATAGAACTTAGAACTACTTCATTTGGTCAAGTTTCAAGGAGCAAGCACAAACCGTGTATGATTTAGAATTCCAAACACAGCTATCTATTTAGGAGAAAACAGAGTGAAACCTAAAAATTCAAACTGTTACTGGAAACGAATGCTTCAACCTAGAAGAGTGAAAATTGGGCAGCCAAGTCGGCTTAGTGAACTGATCATTACCACCAAGTATCATCAAGTTTTGGTGAAATAATGATTGCTGAGATTTCAGCAAACTAGTAGTTTTTTGGAAGCTTGGCAACCCCTTTCAAACGAAAGAGTTTTTCGCTAGTCTCTGCATGGGGTACTTCAAGAGGAAACAAACCATAGAGATAGAACTTAGAACTACTTCATTTGGTCAAGTTTCAAGGAGCTACCAAAAACTGTGATTGATTTAGAATTCCAAACACAGCTATCTATGTAGGAGAAAACAGAGTGAAACCTAAAAATTCAAACTGTTACTGGAAACGAATGCTTCAACGTAGAAGAATAAAAATTGGGCAGCCAAGTGGGCTTAGTGAACTGATCATTACCACCAAGTATCATCAAGATTTCGAAAAAAATGTTTGCTGAGATTTCAGCAAACTAGTAGTTTTTTGGAAGCTTGGCAACCCCTTTCAAACGAAAGTGTTTTTCGCCAGTCTCTGCATGGGGTACTTCAAGAGGAAACAAACCATAGAGATAAAACTTAGAATTAATTCATTTGGTCAAGTTTCAAGGAGCTAGCACAAACCGTATTTGATTTAGAATTCCAAACACAACTATCTATGTAGGAGATAACAGAGTGAAACCTAAAAATTCAGACTGTTCCTGGAAACGAACGCTTGAACTCAGAAGAGTGAAAATTGGGCAGCCAAGTGGGCTTAGTGAACTGATCATTACCACCAAGTATCATCAAGATTTGGTGAAAAAATATTTGCTGAGATTTCAGCAAACTAGTAGTTTTTTGGAAGCTTGGCAACCCCTTTCAAACGAAAGTGTTTTTCGCCAGTCTCTGCATCTGGTACTTCAGGAGGAAACAAACCATAGAGATAGAACTTGGAACTACTTCATTTGGTCAAGTTTTAAGGAGCTAGCACAAACCGTGTTTGATTTAGAATTCCAAACACAGCTATCTATGTAGGAGAAAACAGAGTGAAACCTAAAAATTCAAACTGTTACTGGAAACGAATGCTTCAACCTAGAAGAATAAAAATTGGGCAGCCAAGTGGGATTAGTGAACTGATCAGTACCACCAAGTATCATCAAGTTTTGGTGAAAAAATGTTTGCTGAGATTTCAGCAAACTAGTAGTTTTTTGGAAGCTTGGCAACCCCTTTCAAACGAAAGTGTTTTTCGCCACTCTCTGCATGGGGTACTTCAAGAGGAAACAAACCATAGAGATGGAACTTTGAACTAATTCATTTGGTCAAGTTTCAAGGAGCTAGCACAAACCGTGTTTGATTTAGAATTCCAAACACAGCTATTTATGTAAAAGAAAACAGAGTGAAACCTAAAGATTCAGACTGTTACTGGAAACGAATGCTTCAAACTAGAAGAATAAAAACTGGGCAGCTTAGTGGGATTAGTGAACTGATCATTACCACCAAGTATCATCAAGATTTGGTGAAAAAATGTTTGCTGAGATTTCAGCAAACTAGTAGTTTTTTGGAAGCTTGACAACCCCTTTAAAACGAAAGTGATTTTCGCCAGTCTCTGCATGGGGTACTTCAAGAGGTAACAAACCATAGAGATAGAACTTAGAACTACTTCATTTGGTCAAGTTTCAAGGAGCTAGCACAAACCGTGTTTGATTTAGGATCCAAACACAGCTATCTATGTAGGAGAAAACAGAGTGAAACCTAAAAATTCAAAGTGTTACTGGAAACGAACGCTTGAACCTAGATGAGTGAAAATTGGGCAGCCAAGTGGGCTTAGTGAACTGATCATTACCACCAAGTATCATCAAGATTTGGTGAAACAATGTTTGCTGAGATTTCAGCAAACTAGTAGTTTTTTGGAAGCTTGGCAACCCCTTTCAAACGAAAGTGTTTTTCGTCAGTCTCTGCATGGGGTACTTCAAGAGGAAACAAACCATAGAGATAGAACTTAGAACTACTTCATTTGGTCAAGTTTCAAGGAGCTAGCACAAACCGTGATTGATTTAGAATTCCAAACACAGCTATCTATGTAGGAGAAAACAGAGTGAAACCTAAAAATTCAAACTGTTACTGGAAACGAATGCTTCAACCTAGAAGAATAAAAATTGGGCAGCCAAGTGGGCTTAGTGATCTGATCATTACGACCAAGTATCATCAAGATTTGGTGAAAAAATGTTTGCTGAGATTTCAGCAAACTTGTAGTTTATTGGAAGCTTGGCAACCCCTTTCAAACGAAAGAGTTTTCGCCAGTCTCTGCATGGGGTACTTCAAGAGGAAGCAAACCATAGAGATAGAACTTAGAAGTACTTCATTTAGTCAAGTTTCAAGGAGCTAGCACAAACCGTGTTTTATTTAGAATTCCAAACACAGCTATCTATGTAGAAGAAAACAGAGTGAAACCTAAAAATTCAAACTGTTACTGGAAACGAACGCTTGAACCTAGAAGAGTGAAAATTGGGCAGCCAAGTGGGCTTAGTGAACTGATCATTACCACCAAGTATCATCAAGATTTGGTGAAAACATGTTTGCTGAGTATTCAGCAAACTAGTAGTTTTTGGAAGCTTGGCAACCCCTTTCAAACGAAAGTGTTTTTCGCCAGTCTCTGCATGGGGTACTTCAAGAGGAAACAAACCATAGAGATGGAACTTAGAACTAATTCATTTGGTCAAGTTTCAAGGAGCTAGCACAAACCGTGATGAATTTAGAATTCCAAACACAGCTATCTATGTAGAAGAAAACAGAGTGAAACCTAAAAACTCAAACTGTTACTGGAAATGAACGCTTGAACCTCTAAGAGTGAAAATTGGGCAGCCAAGTGGGCTTAGTGAACTGATCATTACCACCAAGTATCATCAAGATTTGGTGAAAAAATGTTTGCTGAGATTTCAGCAAACTAGTAGTTTTTTTGGAAGCTTGACAACCCCTTTCAAACGAAAGTGTTTTTCGCCAGTCTCTGCATGGGGTACTTCAAGAGGAAACAAACCATAGAGATTTAACTTAGAACTACTTCATTTGGTCAAGTTTCAAGGAGCTAGCAGAAACCGTGTTTGATTTAGAATTCCAAACACAGCTACATATGTAGGAGAAAACAGAGTGAAACCTAAAAATTCAAACTGTTACTGGAAACGAACGCTTGAACCTACAAGAGTGAAAATTGGGCAGACAGGTGGGCTTAGTGAAATGATCATTACCACCAAGTATCATCAAGATTTGGTGAAAAAATGTTTGCTGAGATTTCAGCCAACTAGTAGTTTTTTGGAAGCTTCGCAACCCCTTTCAAACGAAAGTGTTTTTCGCCAGTCTCTGCCTCGGGTACTCCAAGAGGAAACAATCCATAGAGATAGAACTTAGAACTACTTCATTTGGTCAAGTTTCAAGAAGCTAGCACAAACCGTGTTTGATTTAGAATTCCAAACACAGCTATCTATGTAGGAGTAAACAGAGTGAAACCTAAAAATTCAGACTGTTCCTGGAAATGAACGCTTGAACCCAGAAGAGTGAAAAATGGGCAGCCAAGTGGGATTAGTGAACTGATCATTACCACCAAGTATCATCAAGATTTGGTGAAAAAATGTTTGCTGAGATTTCAGCAAACTAGTAGTTTTTTGGAAGCTTGGCAACCCCTTTCAAACGAAAGTGTTTTTCGCCAGTCTCTGCATGGGGTACTTCAAGAGGAAACAAACCATAGAAATAGAACTTAGAACTACTTCATTTGGTCAAGTTTCAAGGAGCTAGCACAAACCGTGTTTGATTTAGAATTCCAAAGACAGCTATCTATATAGGAGAAAATAGAGTGAAACCTAAAAATTCAAACAGTTACTGGAAACGAATGCTTCAACCTAGAAGAATAAAAATTGGGCAGCCAAGTGGGATTATTGAACTGATCATTACCACCAAGTATCATCACGATTTGGTGAAAAAATATTTGCTGAGATTTCACAGAAACTAGTAGTTTTTTTCGGAGCTTGTACCCCTTTCAAACGAAAGTGTTTTTCACCAGTCTCTGCATGGGGTACTTCAAGAGGAAACAAACCATAGAGATGGAACTTAGAACTACTTCATTTGGTGAAGTTTCAAGGAGCTAGCAGAAACCGTGTTTGATTTAGAATTCCAAACACAGCTACCTATGTAGGAGAAAACAGAGTGAAACCTAAAAATTCAAACTGTTACTGGAAACAAATGCTTCAACCTAGAAGAATAAAAATTGGGCAGCCAAGTGGGCTTAGTTAACTGATCATTACCACCAAGTATCATCAAGATTTGGTGAAACAATGTTTGCTGACATTTCAGCAAACTAGTAGTTTTTTGAAGCTTGGCAACCCCTTTCAAACGAAAGTGTTTTTCGCCAGTCTCTGCATGGGGTACTTCAAGAGGAAACAAACCATATAGATAGAACTTAGAATTAATTCATTTGGTCAAGTTTCAAGGAGCTAGCACAAACCGTATTTGATTTAGAATTCCAAACACAACTATCTATGTAGGAGAAAACAGAGTGAAACCTAAAAATTCAAACTGTTACTGGAAACGAACGCTTGAACCTAGAAGAGTGAAAATTGGGCAGCCAAGTGGGCTTAGTGAACTGATCATTACCACCCAGTATCATCAAGATTTGGTGAAAAAATGTTTGCTGAGATTTCAGCAAACTAGTAGTTTTTTGGAAGCTTGGCAACCCCTTTCAAACGAAAGTGTTTTTTGCCAGTCTCTGCATGGGGTACTTCAAGAGGAAACAAACCATAGAGATAGAACTTAGAAGTACTTCATTTGGTCAAGTTTCAAGGAGCTAGCACAAACCGTGTTTGATTTAGTATTCCAAACACAGCTATCTATGTAGGAGAAAACAGAGTGAAAACTAAAAATTCAGACAGTTCCTGGAAACGAATGCTTGAACCCAGAAGAGTGAAAATTGGGCAGCCAAGTGGGCTTAGTGAACTGATCATTACCACCAAGTATCATCAAGATTTGGTGAAAAAATATTTGCTGAGATTTCAGCAAAGTAGTAGTTTTTTGGAAGCTTGGCAACCCCTTTCAAATGAAAGTGTTTTTCGCCAGTCTCTGCATGGGGTACTTCAAGAGGAAACAAACCATAGAGAAAGAACTTAGAACTACTTCATTTGGTCAAGTTTCAAGGAGCTAGCACAAACCGTGTTTGATTTAGAATTCCAAACACAGCTATCTATGTATGAGAAAACAGAGTGAAACCTAAAAATTCAAACTGTTACTCTAAACAAATGCTTCAACCTAGAAGAATAAAAATTGGGCAGCCAAGTGGGCTTAGTTAACTGATCATTACCACCAAGTATCATCAAGATTTGGTGAAAAAATGTTTGCCGAGATTTCAGGCAAATAGTAGTTTTTTGGAAGCTTCGCATCCCCTTTCAAACGAAAGTGTTTTTCGCCAGTCTCGGCCTGGGGTACTCCAAGAGGAAACAATCCATAGAGATAGAACTTAGAACTACTTCATTTGGTCAAGTTTCAAGGAGCTAGCACAAACCGTGTTTGATTTAGAATTCCAAACACAGCTATCTATGTAGGAGAAAACAGAGTGAAACCTAAAAATTCAGACTGTTCCTGGAAACGAACGCTTGAACCCAGAAGAGTGAAAATTGGGCAGCCAAATGGGCTTAGAGAACTGATCATTACCACCAAGTATCATCAAGATTTGGTGAAAAAATGTTTGCTCAGATTTCAGCAAACTAGTAGTTTTTTGGAAGCTTGGCAACCCCTTTCAAACGAAAGTGTTTTTTGCCAGTCTCTGCATGGGGTACTTCAAGAGGAAACAAACCATAGAGATAGAACTTAGAACTACTTCATTGTTCAAGTTTCAAGGAGCTAGCACAAACCGTGTTTGATTTAGAATTCAAAACACAGCTATCTATGTAGGAGAAAACAGAGTGAAACCTAAAAATTCAAACTGTTACTGGAAACGAATGCTTCAACCTAGAAGTTTAAAAATTGGGCAGCCAAGTGGGATTAGTGAACTGATCATTACCACCAAGTATCATCAAGATTTGGTGAAAAAATGTTTGCTGAGATTTCAGCAAACTAGTAGTTTTTTGGAAGCTTGGCAACCCCTTTCAAACGAAAGTGTTTTTCGAAAGTCTCTGCATGGGGTACTTCAAGAGGAAACAAACCATAGAGATAGAACTTAGAACTACTTCATTTGGTCAAGTTTCAAGGAGCTAGCACAAACCGTGTTTGATTTAGAATTCCAAACACAGCTATCTATGTAGGAGAAAACAGAGTGAAACCTAAAAATTCAAAGTGTTACTGGAAACGAACGCTTGAACCTAGAAGAGTGAAAATTGGGCAGCCAAGTGGGCTTAGTGAACTGATCATTACCACCAAGTATCATCAAGATTTGGTGAAAAAATGTTTGCTGAGATTTCAGCAAACTAGTAGTTTTTTGGAAGCTTGGCAACCCCTTTCAAACGAAAGTGTTTTTCGCCAGGCTCTGCATGGGGTACTTCAAGAGGAAACAATCCATAGAGATAGAACTTAGAACTACTTCATTTGGTCAAGTTTCAAGGAGCTAGCACAAACCGTGTTTGATTTAGAATTCCAAACACAGCTATCTATATAGGAGAAAATAGAGTGAAACCTAAAAATTCAAACTGTTACTGGAAACGAATGCTTCAACCTAGAAGAATGAAAATTGGGCAGACAAGTGTGATTAGTGAACTGATCATTACCAACAAGTATCATCAAGATTTGCTGAAAAAATATTTGCTGAGATTTCACCAAAATAGTAGTTTTTTTCGGAGCTTGTACCCCTTTCAAACGAAAGTGTTTTTCGCCAGTCTCTGCATGGGGTACTTCAAGAGGAAACAAACCATAGAGATAGAACTTAGAACTACTTCATTTGGTCAAGTTTCAAGGAGCTACCACAAACCGTGATTGATTTAGAATTCCAAACACAGCTATCTATGTAGGAGAAAACAGAGTGAAACCTAAAAATTCAAATTGTTACTGGAAACGAATGCTTCAACCTAGAAGAATAAAAATTGGGCAGCCAAGTGGGCTTAGTGAACTGATCATTACCACCAAGTATCATCAAGATTTCGAAAAAAATGTTTGCTGAGATTTCAGCAAACTAGTAGTTTTTTGGAAGCTTGGCAACCCCTTTCAAACGAAAGTGTTTTTCGCCAGTCTCTGCATGGGGTACTTCAAGAGGAAACAAACCATAGAGATGGAACTTTGAACTAATTCATTTGGTCAAGTTTCAAGGAGCTAGCACAAACCGTGTTTGATTTAGAATTCCAAACACAGCTATCTATGTAGGAGAAAACAGAGTGAAACCTAAAAATTCAAACTGTTACTGGAAACGAATGCTTCAACCTAGAAGAGTGAAAATTGGGCAGAGAAGTCGGCTTAGTGAACTGATCATTACCACCAAGTATCATCAAGTTTTGGTGAAACAATGATTGCTGAGATTTCAGCAAACTAGTAGTTTTTTGGAAGCTTGGCAACCACTTTCAAACGAAAGTGTTTTTCGCCAGTCTCTGCATGGGGTACTTCAAGAGGAAACAAACCATAGAGATAGAACTTAGAACTACTTCATTTGGTCAAGTTTCAAGGAGCTACCACAAACCGTGATTGATTTAGAATTCCAAACACAGCTATCTATGTAGGAGAAAACAGAGTGAAACCTAAAAATTCAAACTGTTACTGGAAACGAATGCTTCAACCTAGAAGAATAAAAATTGGGCAGCCAAGTGGGCTTAGTGAACTGATCATTACCACCAAGTATCATCAAGATTTCGAAAAAAATGTTTGCTGAGATTTCAGCAAACTAGTAGTTTTTTGGAAGCTTGGCAACCCCTTTCAAACGAAAGTGTTTTTCGCCAGTCTCTGCATGGGGTACTTCAAGAGGAAACAAACCATAGAGATAAAACTTAGAATTAATTCATTTGGTCAAGTTTCAAGGAGCTAGCACAAACCGTATTTGATTTAGAATTCCAAACAAAACTATCTATGTAGGAGATAACAGAGTGAAACCTAAAAATTCAGACTGTTCCTGGAAACGAACGCTTGAACTCAGAAGAGTGAAAATTGGGCAGCCAAGTGGGCTTAGTGAACTGATCATTACCACCAAGTATCATAAAGATTTGGTGAAAAAATATTTGCTGAGATTTCAGCAAACTAGTAGTTTTTTGGAAGCTTGGCAACCCCTTTCAAACGAAAGTGTTTTTCCCCAGTCTCTGCATCTGGTACTTCAAGAGGAAACAAACCATAGAGATAGAACTTGGAACTACTTCATTTGGTCAAGTTTCAAGGAGCTAGCACAAACCGTGTTTGATTTAGAATTCCAAACACAGCTATCTATGTAGGAGAAAACAGAGTGAAACCTAAAAATTCAAACTGTTACTGGAAACGAATGCTTCAACCTAGAAGAATAAAAATTGGGCAGCCAAGTGGGATTGGTGAACTGATCAGTACCACCAAGTATCATCAAGATTTGGTGAAAAAATGTTTGCTGAGATTTCAGCAAACTAGTAGTTTTTTGGAAGCTTGGCAACTCCTTTCAAACAAAAGAGTTTTTCGCCAGTCTCTGCATGGGGTACTTCAAGAGGAAACAAACCATAGAGATAGAACTTAGAAGTACTTCATTTGGTCAAGTTTCAAGGAGCTAGCACAAACAGTGTTTGATTTAGAATTCCAAACACAGCTATCTATGTAGGAGAAAACAGAGTGAAACCTAAAAATTCAAACTGTTACTGGAAACGAACGCTTGAACCTAGAAGAGTGAAAATTGGGCAGCCAAGTGGGCTTAGTGAACTGATCATTACCACCAAGAATCATCACGATTTGGTGAAAAAATGTTTGCTGAGATTTCAGCAAACTAGTAGTTTTTTGGAAGCTTGTCAACCCCTTTCAAACGAAAGTGTTTTTCGCCAGTCTCTTCATGGGGTACTTCAAGAGGAAACAAACCATAGAGATAGAACTTTGAACTAATTCATTTGGCCAAGTTTCAAGGAGCTTGCACAAACCGTGTTTTATTTAGAATTCCAAACACAGCTATCTATGTAAAAGAAAATAGAGTAAAACCAAAAATTCAGACTGTTACTGGAAACGAATGCTTCAAACTAGAAGAATAAAAACTGGGCAGCCAAGTGGGATTAGTGAACTGATCATTACCAGCAAGTATCATCAAGATTTGGTTAAAAAATGTTTGCTGAGATTTCAGCAAACTAGTAGTTTTTTGGAAGCTTGGCAACCCCTTTCAAACGAAAGTGTTTTTTGCTAGTCTCTGCATCGGGTACTTCAAGAGAAAACAAACCATAGAGATAGAACTTAGAACTACTTCATTTGGTCAAGTTTCAAGGAGCAAGCACAAACCGTGTTTGATTTAGAATTCCAAACACAGCTATCTATTTAGGAGAAAACAGAGTGAAACCTAAAAATTCAAACTGTTACTGGAAACGAATGCTTCAACCTAGAAGAGTGAAAATTGGGCAGAGAAGTCGGCTTAGTGAACTGATCATTACCACCAAGTATCATCAAGTTTTGGTGAAACAATGATTGCTGAGATTTCAGCAAACTAGTAGTTTTTTGGAAGCTTGGCAACCACTTTCAAATGAAAGTGTTTTTCGCCAGTCTCTGCATGGGGTACTTCAAGAGGAAACAAACCATAGAGATAGAACTTAGAACTACTTCATTTGGTCAAGTTTCAAGGAGCTACCACAAACCGTGATTGATTTAGAATTCCAAACACAGCTATCTATGTAGGAGAAAACAGAGTGAAACCTAAAAATTCAAACTGTTACTGGAAACGAATGCTTCAACCTAGAAGAATAAAAATTGGGCAGCCAAGTGGGCTTAGTGAACTGATCATTACCACCAAGTATCATCAAGATTTCGAAAAAAATGTTTGCTGAGATTTCAGCAAACTAGTAGTTTTTTGGAAGCTTGGCAACCCCTTTCAAACGAAAGTGTTTTTCGCCAGTCTCTGCATGGGGTACTTCAAGAGGAAACAAACCATAGAGATAAAACTTAGAATTAATTCATTTGGTCAAGTTTCAAGGAGCTAGCACAAACCGTATTTGATTTAGAATTCCAAACACAACTATCTATGTAGGAGATAACAGAGTGAAACCTAAAAATTCAGACTGTTCCTGGAAACGAACGCTTGAACTCAGAAGAGTGAAAATTGGGCAGCCAAGTGGGCTTAGTGAACTGATCATTACCACCAAGTATCATCAAGATTTGGTGAAAAAATATTTGCTGAGATTTCAGCAAACTAGTAGTTTTTTGGAAGCTTGGCAACCCCTTTCAAACGAAAGTGTTTTTCGCCAGTCTCTGCATCTGGTACTTCAAGAGGAAACAAACCATAGAGATAGAACTTGGAACTACTTCATTTGGTCAAGTTTCAAGGAGCTAGCACAAACCGTGTTTGATTTAGAATTCCAAACACAGCTATCTATGTAGGAGAAAACAGAGTGAAACCTAAAAATTCAAACTGTTACTGGAAACGAATGCTTCAACCTAGAAGAATAAAAATTGGGCAGCCAAGTGGGATTGGTGAACTGATCAGAACCACCAAGTATCATCAAGATTTGGTGAAAAAATGTTTGCTGAGATTTCAGCAAACTAGTAGTTTTTTGGAAGCTTGGCAAACCCTTTCAAACAAAAGAGTTTTTCGCCAGTCTCTGCATGGGGTACTTCAAGAGGTAACAAACCATAGAGATAGAACTTAGAAGTACTTCATTTGGTCAAGTTTCAAGGAGCTAGCACAAACCGTGTTTGATTTAGAATTCCAAACACAGCTATCTATGTAGGAGAAAACAGAGTGAAACCTAAAAATTCAAACTGTTACTGGAAACGAACGCTTGAACCTAGAAGAGTGAAAATTGGGCAGCCAAGTGGGCTTAGTGAACTGATCATTACCACCAAGTATCATCAAGATTTGGTGAAAAAATGTTTGCTGAAATTTTAGCAAACTAGTTGTTTTTTTGGAAGCTTGGCAACCCCTTTCAAACGAAAGTGTTTTTCGCCAGTCTCTGCATGGGGTACTTCAAGAGGAAACAAACCATAGAGATAGAACTTAGAACTACTTCATTTGGTCGAGTTTCAAGGAGCTAGCACAAACCGTGTTTGATTTAGAATTCCAAACACAGCTATCTATGTAGGAGAAAACAGAGTGAAACCTAAAAATTCAAACTGTTACTGGAAACGAATGCTTCAACCTAGAAGAATAAAAATTGGGCACCCAAGTGGGCTTAGTGAACTGATCATTACCACCAAGTATCATCAAGATTTGGTGAACAAATGATGGTGAGATTTCAGCAAACTAGTAGTTTTTTGGAAGATTGGCAACCCCTTTCAAACGAAAGTGTTTTTCGCCAGTCTCTGCATGGGGTACTTCAAGAGGAAACAAACCATAGAGATAGAACTTAGAACTACTTAATTTGGTCAAGTTTCAAGGAGCTAGCACAAACCGTGTTTGATTTAGAATTCCAAACACAGCTATCTATGTAGGAGAAAACAGAGTGAAACCTAAAAATTCAGACGGTTCCTGGAAACGAACGCTTGAACCCAGAAGAGTGAAAATTGGGCAGCCAAGTGGGCTTAGTGACCTGATCATTACCACCAGGTATCATCAAGATTTGGTGAAAAAATGTTTGCTGAGATTTCAGCAAACTAGTAGTTTTTTGGAAGCTTGTCAACCCCTTTCAAACGAAAGTGTTTTTCGCCAGTCTCTGCATGGGGTACTTCAAGAGGAAACAAACCATAGAGATAGAACTTTGAACTAATTAATTTGGCCAAGTTTCAAGGAGCTTGCACAAACCGTGTTTTATTTAGAATTCCAAACACAGCTATCTATGTAAAAGAAAATAGAGTAAAACCAAAAATTCAGACTGTTACTGGAAACGAATGCTTCAAACTAGAAGAATAAAAACTGGGCAGCCAAGTGGGATTAGTGAACTGATCATTACCAGCAAGTATCATCAAGATTTGGTTAAAAAATGTTTGCTGAGATTTCAGCAAACTAGTAGTTTTTTGGAAGCTTGGCAACCCCTTTCAAACAAAATTGTTTTTCGCCAGTCTCTGCATGGGGTACTTCAAGAGGAAACAAACCATAGAGATGGAACTTTGAACTAATTCATTTGGTCAAGTTTCAAGGAGCTAGCACAAACCGTGTTTGATTTAGAATTTCAAACACAGCTATCTATGTAGGAGAAAACAGAGTGAAACCTAAAAATTCAAACTGTTACTGGAAACGAATGCTTCAACCTAGAAGAATAAAAATTGGGCAGCCAAGTGGGATTAGTGAACTGATCAGTACCACCAAGTATCATCAAGATTTGGTGAAAAAATGTTTCCTGAGATTTCAGCAAACTAGTAGTTTTTTGGAAGCTTGGCAACCCCTTTCAAACGAAAGTGTTTTTCGCCAGTCTCTGCATGGGGTACTTCAAGAGGAAACAAACCATAGAGATGGAACTTTGAACTAATTCATTTGGTTAAGTTTCAAGGAGCTAGCACAAACCGTGTTTGATTTAGAATTCCAAACACAGCTATCTATGTAGGAGAAAACAGAGTGAAACCTAAAAATTCAAACTGTTACTGGAAACGAATGCTTCAACCTAGAAGAGTGAAAATTGGGCAGAGAAGTCGGCTTAGTGAACTGATCATTACCACCAAGTATCATCAAGTTTTGGTGAAACAATGATTGCTGAGATTTCAGCAAACTAGTAGTTTTTTGGAATCTTGGCAACCACTTTCAAACGAAAGTGTTTTTCGCCAGTCTCTGCATGGGGTACTTCAAGAGGAAACAAACCATAGAGATAGAACTTAGAACTACTTCATTTGGTCAAGTTTCAAGGAGCTAGCACAAACCGTGTTTGATTTAGAATTCCAAACACAGCTATCTATGTAGGAGAAAACAGAGTGAAACCTAAAAATTCAAACTGTTACTGGAAACGAATGCTTCAACCTAGAAGAATAAAAATTGGGCAGCCAAGTGGGATTAGTGAACTGATCAGTACCACCAAGTATCATCAAGATTTGGTGAAAAAATGTTTGCTGAGATTTCAGCAAACTAGTAGTTTTTTGGAAGCTTGGCAACCCCTTTCAAACAAAAGAGTTTTTCGCCAGTCTCTGCATGGGGTACTTCAAGAGGAAACAAACCATAGAGATAGAACATAGAAGTACTTCATTTGGTCAAGTTTCAAGGAGCTAGCACAAACCGTGTTTGTTTTAGAATTCCAAACACAGCTATCTATGTAGGAGAAAACAGAGTGAAACCTAAATTTTCAAACTGTTACTGGAAACGAACGCTTGAACCTAGAAGAATGAAAATTGGGCAGCCAAGTGGGCTTAGTGAACTGATCATTACCACCAAGTATCATCAAGATTTGGTGAAAAAATGTTTGCTGAGATTTTAGCAAACTAGTTGTTTTTTTGGAAGCTTGGCAACCCCTTTCAAACGAAAGTGTTTTTCGCCAGTCTCTGCATGGGGTACTTCAAGAGGAACAAACCATAGAGATAGAACTTAGAACTACTTCATTTGGTCGAGTTTCAAGGAGCTAGCACAAACCGTGTTTGATTTAGAATTCCAAACACAGCTATCTATGTAGGAGAAACCAGGGTGAAACCTAAAAATTCAGACTCTTACTGGAAAAGATGCTTCAACCTAGAAGAATAAAAATTGGGCACCCAAGTGGGCTTAGTGAACTGATCATTACCACCAAGTATCATCAAGATTTGGTGAAAAAATGATGGTGAGATTTCAGCAAACTAGTAGTTTTTTGGAAGATTGGCAACCCCTTTCAAACGAAAGTGTTTTTCGCCAGTCTCTGCATGGGGTACTTCAAGAGGAAACAAACCATAGAGATAGAACTTAGAACTACTTAATTTGGTCAAGTTTCAAGGAGCTAGCACAAACCGTGTTTGATTTAGAATTCCAAAAACAGCTATCTATGTAGGAGAAAACAGAGTGAAACCTAAAAATTCAGACGGTTCCTGGAAACGAACGCTTGAACCCAGAAGAGTGAAAATTGGGCAGCCAAGTGGGCTTAGTGAACTGATCATTACCACCAAGTATCATCAAGATTTGGTGAAAAAATGTTTGCTGAGATTTCAGCAAACTAGTAGTTTTTTGGAAGCTTGTCAACCCCTTTCAAACGAAAGTGTTTTTCGCCAGTCTCTGCATGGGGTACTTCAAGAGGAAACAAACCATAGAGATAGAACTTTGAACTAATTCATTTGGCCAAGTTTCAAGGAGCTTGCACAAACCGTGTTTGATTTAGAATTCCAAACACAGCTATCTATGTAAAAGAAAATAGAGTAAAACCTAAAAATTCAGACTGTTACTTCAAACGAATGCTTCAAACTAGAAGAATAAAAACTGGGCAGCCAAGAGGGATTAGTGAACTGATCATTACCAGCAAGTATCATCAAGATTTGGTGAAAAAATGTTTGCTGAGATTTCAGCAAACTAGTAGTTTTTTGGAAGCTTGGCAACCCCTTTCAAACGAAAGTGTTTTTCGCTAGTCTCTGCATGGGGTACTTCAAGAGGAAACAAACCATAAAGATAGAACTTAGAACTACTTCATTTGGTCAAGTTTCAAGGAGCAAGCACAAACCGTGTTTGATTTAGAATTCCAAACACAGCTATCTATTTAGGAGAAAACAGAGTGAAACGTAAAAATTCAAACTGTTACTGGAAACGAATGCTTCAACCTAGAAGAGTGAAAATTGGGCAGCCAAGTCGGCTTAGTGAACTGATCATTACCACCAAGTATCATCAAGTTTTGGTGAAACAATGATTGCTGAGATTTCAGCAAACTAGTAGTTTTTTGGAAGCTTGGCAACCACTTTCAAACGAAAGTGTTTTTCGCCAGTCTCTGCATGGGGTACTTCAAGAGGAAACAAACCATAGAGATAGAACTTAGAACTACTTCATTTGGTCAAGTTTCAAGGAGCTACCACAAACCGTGATTGATTTAGAATTCCAAACACAGCTATCTATGTAGGAGAAAACAGAGTGAAACCTAAAAATTCAAACTGTTACTGGAAACGAATGCTTCAACCTAGAAGAATAAAAATTGGGCAGCCAAGTGGGATTAGTGAACTGATCATTACCACCAAGTATCATCAAGATTTCGAAAAAAATGTTTGCTGAGATTTCAGCAAACTAGTAGTTTTTTGGAAGCTTGGCAACCCCTTTCAAACGAAAGTGTTTTTCGCCAGTCTCTGCATGGGGTACTTCAAGAGGAAACAAACCATAGAGATAAAACTTAGAATTAATTCATTTGGTCAAGTTTCAAGGAGCTAGCACAAACCGTATTTGATTTAGAATTCCAAACACAACTATCTATGTAGGAGATAACAGAGTGAAACCTAAAAATTCAGACTGTTCCTGGAAACGAACGCTTGAACTCAGAAGAGTGAAAATTGGGCAGCCAAGTGGGATTAGTGAACTGATCATTACCACCAAGTATCATCAAGATTTGGTGAAAAAATATTTGCTGAGATTTCAGCAAACTAGTAGTTTTTTGGAAGCTTGGCAACCCCTTTCAAACGAAAGTGTTTTTCGCCAGTCTCTGCATCTGGTACTTCAAGAGGAAACAAACCATAGAGATAGAACTTGGAACTACTTCATTTGGTCAAGTTTCAAGGAGCTAGCAAAAACCGTGTTTGATTTAGAATTCCAAACACAGCTATCTATGTAGGAGAAAACAGAGTGAAACCTAAAAATTCAAACTGTTACTGGAAACGAATGCTTCAACCTAGAAGAATAAAAATTGGGCAGCCAAGTGGGATTGGTGAACTGATCAGTACCACCAAGTATCATCAAGATTTGGTGAAAAAATGTTTGCTGAGATTTCAGCAAACTAGTAGTTTTTTGGAAGCTTGGCAACCCCTTTCAAACAAAAGAGTTTTTCGCCAGTCTCTGCATGGGGTACTTCAAGAGGAAAGAAACCTTAGAGATAGAACTTAGAAGTACTTCATTTGGTCAAGTTTCAAGGAGCTAGCACAAACCGTGTTTGATTTATAATTCCAAACACAGCTATCTATGTAGGAGAAAACAGAGTGAAACCTAAAAATTCAAACTGTTACTGGAAACGAACGCTTGAACCTAGAAGAGTGAAAATTGGGCAGCCAAGTGGGCTTAGTGAACTGATCATTACCACCAAGTATCATCAAGATTTGGTGAAAAAATGTTTGCTGAAATTTTAGCAAACTAGTTGTTTTTTTGGAAGCTTGGCAACCCCTTTCAAACGAAAGTGTTTTTCGCCAGTCTCTGCATGGGGTACTTCAAGAGGAAACAAACCATAGAGATAGAACTTAGAACTACTTCATTTGGTCGAGTTTCAAGGAGCTAGCACAAACCGTGTTTGATTTAGAATTCCAAACACAGCTATCTATGTAGGAGAAAACAGAGTGAAACCTAAAAATTCAAACTGTTACTGGAAACGAATGCTTCAACCTAGAAGAATAAAAATTGGGCACCCAAGTGGGCTTAGTGAACTGATCATTACCACCAAGTATCATCACGATTTGGTGAAAAAATGATGGTGAGATTTCAGCAAACTAGTAGTTTTTTGGAAGATTGGCATCCCCTTTCAAACGAAAGTGTTTTTCGCCAGTCTCTGCATGGGGTACTTCAAGAGGAAACAAACCATAAAGATAGAACTTAGAACTACTTAATTTGGTCAAGTTTCAAGGAGCTAGCACAAACCGTGTTTGATTTAGAATTCCAAACACAGCTATCAATGTAGGAGACAACAGAGTGAAACCTAAAAATTCAGACGGTTCCTGGAAACGAACGCTTGAACCCAGAAGAGTGAAAATTGGGCAGCCAAGTGGGCTTAGTGACCTGATCATTACCACCAAGTATCATCAAGATTTGGTGAAAAAATGTTTGCTGAGATTTCAGCAAACTAGTAGTTTTTTGGAAGCTTGTCAACCCCTTTCAAACGAAAGTGTTTTTCGCCAGTCTCTGCATGGGGTACTTCAAGAGGAAACAAACCATAGAGATAGAACTTTGAACTAATTCATTTGGCCAAGTTTCAAGGAGCTTGCACAAACTGTGTTTTATTTAGAATTCCAAACACAGCTATCTATGTAAAAGAAAATAGAGTAAAACCAAAAATTCAGACTGTTACTGGAAACGAATGCTTCAAACTAGAAGAATAAAAACTGGGCAGCCAAGTGGGAATAGTGAACTGATCATTACCAGCAAGTATCATCAAGATTTGGTTAAAAAATGTTTGCTGAGATTTCAGCAAACTAGTAGTTTTTTGGAAGCTTGGCAACCCCTTTCAAACGAAAGTGTTTTTTTGCTAGTCTCTGCATGGGGTACTTCAAGAGGAAACAAACCATAGAGATAGAACTTAGAACTACTTCATTTGGTCAAGTTTCAAGGAGCAAGCACAAACCGTGTTTGATTTAGAATTCCAAACACAGCTATCTATTTAGGAGAAAACAGAGTGAAACCTAAAAATTCAAACTGTTACTGGAAACGAATGCTTCAACCTAGAAGAGTGAAAATTGGGCAGAGAAGTCGGCTTAGTGAACTGATCATTACCACCAAGTATCATCAAGTTTTGGTGAAACAATGATTGCTGAGATTTCAGCAAACTAGTAGTTTTTTGGAAGCTTGGCAACCACTTTCAAACGAAAGTGTTTTTCGCCAGTCTCTGCATGGGGTACTTCAAGAGGAAACAAACCATAGAGATAGAACTTAGAACTACTTCATTTGGTCAAGTTTCAAGGAGCTACCACAAACCGTGATTGATTTAGAATTCCAAACACAGCTATCTATGTAGGAGAAAACAGAGTGAAACCTAAAAATTCAAATTGTTACTGGAAACGAATGCTTCAACCTAGAAGAATAAAAATTGGGCAGCCAAGTGGGCTTAGTGAACTGATCATTACCACCAAGTATCATCAAGATTTCGAAAAAAATGTTTGCTGAGATTTCAGCAAACTAGTAGTTTTTTGGAAGCTTGGCAACCCCTTTCAAACGAAAGTGTTTTTCGCCAGTCTCTGCATGGGGTACTTCAAGAGGAAACAAACCATAGAGATAAAACTTAGAATTAATTCATTTGGTCAAGTTTCAAGGAGCTAGCACAAACCGTATTTGATTTAGAATTCCAAACACAACTATCTATGTAGGAGATAACAGAGTAAAACCTAAAAATTCAGACTGTTCCTGGAAACGAACGCTTGAACTCAGAAGAGTGAAAATTGGGCAGCCAAGTGGGCTTAGTGAACTGATCATTACCACCAAGTATCATCAAGATTTGGTGAAAAAATATTTGCTGAGATTTCAGCAAACTAGTAGTTTTTTGGAAGCTTGGCAACCCCTTTCAAACGAAAGTGTTTTTCGCCAGTCTCTGCATCTGGTACTTCAAGAGGAAACAAACCATAGAGATAGAACTTGGAACTACTTCATTTGGTCAAGTTTTAAGGAGCTAGCAGAAACCGTGTTTGATTTAGAATTTCAAACACAGCTATCTATGTAGGAGAAAACAGAGTGAAACCTAAAAATTCAAACTGTTACTGGAAACGAACGCTTCAACCTAGAAGAATAAAAATTGGGCAGCCAAGTGGGATTAGTGAACTGATCAGTACCACCAAGTATCATCAAGATTTGGTGAAAAAATGTTTGCTGAGATTTCAGCAAACTAGTAGTTTTTTGGAAGCTTGTCAACCCCTTTCAAACGAAAGTGTTTTTCGCCAGTCTCTTCATGGGGTACTTCAAGAGGAAACAAACCATAGAGATAGAACTTTGAACTAATTCATTTGGCCAAGTTTCAAGGAGCTTGCACAAACCGTGTTTTATTTAGAATTCCAAACACAGCTATCTATGTAAAAGAAAATAGAGTAAAACCAAAAATTCAGACTGTTACTGGAAACGAATGCTTCAAACTAGAAGAATAAAAACTGGGCAGCCAAGTGGGATTAGTGAACTGATCATTACCAGCAAGTATCATCAAGATTTGGTTAAAAAATGTTTGCTGAGATTTCAGCAAACTAGTAGTTTTTTGGAAGCTTGGCAACCCCTTTCAAACGAAAGTGTTTTTTGCTAGTCTCTGCATCGGGTACTTCAAGAGAAAACAAACCATAGAGATAGAACTTAGAACTACTTCATTTGGTCAAGTTTCAAGGAGCAAGCACAAACCGTGTTTGATTTAGAATTCCAAACACAGCTATCTATTTAGGAGAAAACAGAGTGAAACCTAAAAATTCAAACTGTTACTGGAAACGAATGCTTCAACCTAGAAGAGTGAAAATTGGGCAGAGAAGTCGGCTTAGTGAACTGATCATTACCACCAAGTATCATCAAGTTTTGGTGAAACAATGATTGCTGAGATTTCAGCAAACTAGTAGTTTTTTGGAAGCTTGGCAACCACTTTCAAATGAAAGTGTTTTTCGCCAGTCTCTGCATGGGGTACTTCAAGAGGAAACAAACCATAGAGATAGAACTTAGAACTACTTCATTTGGTCATGTTTCAAGGAGCTACCACAAACCGTGATTGATTTAGAATTCCAAACACAGCTATCTATGTAGGAGAAAACAGAGTGAAACCTAAAAATTCAAACTGTTACTGGAAACGAATGCTTCAACCTAGAAGAATAAAAATTGGGCAGCCAAGTGGGCTTAGTGAACTGATCATTACCACCAAGTATCATCAAGATTTCGAAAAAAATGTTTGCTGAGATTTCAGCAAACTAGTAGTTTTTTGGAAGCTTGGCAACCCCTTTCAAACGAAAGTGTTTTTCGCCAGTCTCTGCATGGGGTACTTCAAGAGGAAACAAACCATAGAGATAAAACTTAGAATTAATTCATTTGGTCAAGTTTCAAGGAGCTAGAACAAACCGTATTTGATTTAGAATTCCAAACACAACTATCTATGTAGGAGATAACAGAGTGAAACCTAAAAATTCAGACTGTTCCTGGAAACGAACGCTTGAACTCAGAAGAGTGAAAATTGGGCAGCCAAGTGGGCTTAGTGAACTGATCATTACCACCAAGTATCATCAAGATTTGGTGAAAAAATATTTGCTGAGATTTCAGCAAACTAGTAGTTTTTTGGAAGCTTGGCAACCCCTTTCAAACGAAAGTGTTTTTCGCCAGTCTCTGCATCTGGTACTTCAAGAGGAAACAAACCATAGAGATAGAACTTGGAACTACTTCATTTGGTCAAGTTTCAAGGAGCTAGCACAAACCGTGTTTGATTTAGAATTCCAAACACAGCTATCTATGTAGGAGAAAACAGAGTGAAACCTAAAAATTCAAACTGTTACTGGAAACGAATGCTTCAACCTAGAAGAATAAAAATTGGGCAGCCAAGTGGGATTGGTGAACTGATCAGTACCACCAAGTATCATCAAGATTTGGTGAAAAAATGTTTGCTGAGATTTCAGCAAACTAGTAGTTTTTTGGAAGCTTGGCAACCCCTTTCAAACAAAAGAGTTTTTCGCCAGTCTCTGCATGGGGTACTTCAAGAGGTAACAAACCATAGAGATAGAACTTAGAAGTACTTCATTTGGTCAAGTTTCAAGGAGCTAGCACAAACCGTGTTTGATTTAGAATTCCAAACACAGCTATCTATGTAGGAGAAAACAGAGTGAAACCTAAAAATTCAAACTGTTACTGGAAACGAACGCTTGAACCTAGAAGAGTGAAAATTGGGCAGCCAAGTGGGCTTAGTGAACTGATCATTACCACCAAGTATCATCAAGATTTGGTGAAAAAATGTTTGCTGAAATTTTAGCAAACTAGTTGTTTTTTTGGAAGCTTGGCAACCCCTTTCAAACGAAAGTGTTTTTCGCCAGTCTCTGCATGGGGTACTTCAAGAGGAAACAAACCATAGAGATAGAACTTAGAACTACTTCATTTGGTCGAGTTTCAAGGAGCTAGCACAAACCGTGTTTGATTTAGAATTCCAAACACAGCTATCTATGTAGGAGAAAACAGAGTGAAACCTAAAAATTCAAACTGTTACTGGAAACGAATGCTTCAACCTAGAAGAATAAAAATTGGGCACCCAAGTGGGCTTAGTGAACTGATCATTACCACCAAGTATCATCACGATTTGGTGAAAAAATGATGGTGAGATTTCAGCAAACTAGTAGTTTTTTGGAAGATTGGCATCCCCTTTCAAACGAAAGTGTTTTTCGCCAGTCTCTGCATGGGGTACTTCAAGAGGAAACAAACCATAAAGATAGAACTTAGAACTACTTAATTTGGTCAAGTTTCAAGGAGCTAGCACAAACCGTGTTTGATTTAGAATTCCAAACACAGCTATCAATGTAGGAGACAACAGAGTGAAACCTAAAAATTCAGACGGTTCCTGGAAACGAACGCTTGAACCCAGAAGAGTGAAAATTGGGCAGCCAAGTGGGCTTAGTGACCTGATCATTACCACCAAGTATCATCAAGATTTGGTGAAAAAATGTTTGCTGAGATTTCAGCAAACTAGTAGTTTTTTGGAAGCTTGTCAACCCCTTTCAAACGAAAGTGTTTTTCGCCAGTCTCTGCATGGGGTACTTCAAGAGGAAACAAACCATAGAGATAGAACTTTGAACTAATTCATTTGGCCAAGTTTCAAGGAGCTTGCACAAACTGTGTTTTATTTAGAATTCCAAACACAGCTATCTATGTAAAAGAAAATAGAGTAAAACCAAAAATTCAGACTGTTACTGGAAACGAATGCTTCAAACTAGAAGAATAAAAACTGGGCAGCCAAGTGGGAATAGTGAACTGATCATTACCAGCAAGTATCATCAAGATTTGGTTAAAAAATGTTTGCTGAGATTTCAGCAAACTAGTAGTTTTTTGGAAGCTTGGCAACCCCTTTCAAACGAAAGTGTTTTTTGCTAGTCTCTGCATGGGGTACTTCAAGAGGAAACAAACCATAGAGATAGAACTTAGAACTACTTCATTTGGTCAAGTTTCAAGGAGCAAGCACAAACCGTGTTTGATTTAGAATTCCAAACACAGCTATCTATTTAGGAGAAAACAGAGTGAAACCTAAAAATTCAAACTGTTACTGGAAACGAATGCTTCAACCTAGAAGAGTGAAAATTGGGCAGAGAAGTCGGCTTAGTGAACTGATCATTACCACCAAGTATCATCAAGTTTTGGTGAAACAATGATTGCTGAGATTTCAGCAAACTAGTAGTTTTTTGGAAGCTTGGCAACCACTTTCAAACGAAAGTGTTTTTCGCCAGTCTCTGCATGGGGTACTTCAAGAGGAAACAAACCATAGAGATAGAACTTAGAACTACTTCATTTGGTCAAGTTTCAAGGAGCTACCACAAACCGTGATTGATTTAGAATTCCAAACACAGCTATCTATGTAGGAGAAAACAGAGTGAAACCTAAAAATTCAAATTGTTACTGGAAACGAATGCTTCAACCTAGAAGAATAAAAATTGGGCAGCCAAGTGGGCTTAGTGAACTGATCATTACTACCAAGTATCATCAAGATTTCGAAAAAAATGTTTGCTGAGATTTCAGCAAACTAGTAGTTTTTTGGAAGCTTGGCAACCCCTTTCAAACGAAAGTGTTTTTCGCCAGTCTCTGCATGGGGTACTTCAAGAGGAAACAAACCATAGAGATAAAACTTAGAATTAATTCATTTGGTCAAGTTTCAAGGAGCTAGCACAAACCGTATTTGATTTAGAATTCCAAACACAACTATCTATGTAGGAGATAACAGAGTAAAACCTAAAAATTCAGACTGTTCCTGGAAACGAACGCTTGAACTCAGAAGAGTGAAAATTGGGCAGCCAAGTGGGCTTAGTGAACTGATCATTACCACCAAGTATCATCAAGATTTGGTGAAAAAATATTTGCTGAGATTTCAGCAAACTAGTAGTTTTTTGGAAGCTTGGCAACCCCTTTCAAACGAAAGTGTTTTTCGCCAGTCTCTGCATCTGGTACTTCAAGAGGAAACAAACCATAGAGATAGAACTTGGAACTACTTCATTTGGTCAAGTTTTAAGGAGCTAGCAGAAACCGTGTTTGATTTAGAATTTCAAACACAGCTATCTATGTAGGAGAAAACAGAGTGAAACCTAAAAATTCAAACTGTTACTGGAAACGAACGCTTCAACCTAGAAGAATAAAAATTGGGCAGCCAAGTGGGATTAGTGAACTGATCAGTACCACCAAGTATCATCAAGATTTGGTGAAAAAATGTTTGCTGAGATTTCAGCAAACTAGTAGTTTTTTGGAAGCTTGGCAACCCCTTTCAAACGAAAGTGTTTTTCGCCAGTCTCTGCATGGGGTACTTCAAGAGGAAACAAACCATAGAGATGGAACTTTGAACTAATTCATTTGGTCAAGTTTCAAGGAGCTAGCACAAACCGTGTTTGATTTAGAATTCCAAACACAGCTATCTATGTAGGAGAAAACAGAGTGAAACCTAAAAATTCAGACGGTTCCTGGAAACGAACGCTTGAACCCAGAAGAGTGAAAATTGGGCAGCCAAGTGGGCTTAGTGACCTGATCATTACCACCAAGTATCATCAAGATTTGGTGAAAAAATGTTTGCTGAGATTTCAGCAAACTAGTAGTTTTTTGGAAGCTTGTCAACCCCTTTCAAACGAAAGTGTTTTTCGCCAGTCTCTTCATGGGGTACTTCAAGAGGAAACAAACCATAGAGATAGAACTTTGAACTAATTCATTTGGCCAAGTTTCAAGGAGCTTGCACAAACCGTGTTTTATTTAGAATTCCAAACACAGCTATCTATGTAAAAGAAAATAGAGTAAAACCAAAAATTCAGACTGTTACTGGAAACGAATGCTTCAAACTAGAAGAATAAAAACTGGGCAGCCAAGTGGGATTAGTGAACTGATCATTACCAGCAAGTATCATCAAGATTTGGTTAAAAAATGTTTGCTGAGATTTCAGCAAACTAGTAGTTTTTTGGAAGCTTGGCAACCCCTTTCAAACGAAAGTGTTTTTTGCTAGTCTCTGCATCGGGTACTTCAAGAGAAAACAAACCATAGAGATAGAACTTAGAACTACTTCATTTGGTCAAGTTTCAAGGAGCAAGCACAAACCGTGTTTGATTTAGAATTCCAAACACAGCTATCTATTTAGGAGAAAACAGAGTGAAACCTAAAAATTCAAACTGTTACTGGAAACGAATGCTTCAACCTAGAAGAGTGAAAATTGGGCAGAGAAGTCGGCTTAGTGAACTGATCATTACCACCAAGTATCATCAAGTTTTGGTGAAACAATGATTGCTGAGATTTCAGCAAACTAGTAGTTTTTTGGAAGCTTGGCAACCACTTTCAAATGAAAGTGTTTTTCGCCAGTCTCTGCATGGGGTACTTCAAGAGGAAACAAACCATAGAGATAGAACTTAGAACTACTTCATTTGGTCATGTTTCAAGGAGCTACCACAAACCGTGATTGATTTAGAATTCCAAACACAGCTATCTATGTAGGAGAAAACAGAGTGAAACCTAAAAATTCAAACTGTTACTGGAAACGAATGCTTCAACCTAGAAGAATAAAAATTGGGCAGCCAAGTGGGCTTAGTGAACTGATCATTACCACCAAGTATCATCAAGATTTCGAAAAAAATGTTTGCTGAGATTTCAGCAAACTAGTAGTTTTTTGGAAGCTTGGCAACCCCTTTCAAACGAAAGTGTTTTTCGCCAGTCTCTGCATGGGGTACTTCAAGAGGAAACAAACCATAGAGATAAAACTTAGAATTAATTCATTT
This sequence comes from Callospermophilus lateralis, assembly GCF_048772815.1. NCBI lineage: Eukaryota > Metazoa > Chordata > Mammalia > Rodentia > Sciuridae > Callospermophilus > Callospermophilus lateralis. Next base: position 79,681 of record NW_027515310.1, read on the forward strand.
GGTCAAGTTTCAAGGAGCTAGCACAAACCGTATTTGATTTAGAATTCCAAACACAACTATCTATGTAGGAGATAACAGAGTGAAACCTAAAAATTCAGACTGTTCCTGGAAACGAACGCTTGAACTCAGAAGAGTGAAAATTGGGCAGCCAAGTGGGCTTAGTGAACTGATCATTACCACCAAGTATCATCAAGATTTGGTGAAAAAATATTTGCTGAGATTTCAGCAAACTAGTAGTTTTTGGAAGCTTGGCAACCCCTTTCAAACGAAAGTGTTTTTCGCCAGTCTCTGCATCTGGTACTTCAAGAGGAAACAAACCATAGAGATAGAACTTGGAACTACTTCATTTGGTCAAGTTTCAAGGAGCTAGCACAAACCGTGTTTGATTTAGAATTCCAAACACAGCTATCTATGTAGGAGAAAACAGAGTGAAACCTAAAAATTCAAACTGTTACTGGAAACGAATGCTTCAACCTAGAAGAATAAAAATTGGGCAGCCAAGTGGGATTGGTGAACTGATCAGTACCACCAAGTATCATCAAGATTTGGTGAAAAAATGTTTGCTGAGATTTCAGCAAACTAGTAGTTTTTTGGAAGCTTGGCAACCCCTTTCAAACAAAAGAGTTTTTTCGCCAGTCTCTGCATGGGGTACTTCAAGAGGTAACAAACCATAGAGATAGAACTTAGAAGTACTTCATTTGGTCAAGTTTCAAGGAGCTAGCACAAACCGTGTTTGATTTAGAATTCCAAACACAGCTATCTATGTAGGAGAAAACAGAGTGAAACCTAAAAATTCAAACTGTTACTGGAAACGAACGCTTGAACCTAGAAGAGTGAAAATTGGGCAGCCAAGTGGGCTTAGTGAACTGATCATTACCACCAAGTATCATCAAGATTTGGTGAAAAAATGTTTGCTGAAATTTTAGCAAACTAGTTGTTTTTTGGAAGCTTGGCAACCCCTTTCAAACGAAAGTGTTTTTCGCCAGTCTCTGCATGGGGTACTTCAAGAGGAAACAAACCATAGAGATAGAACTTAGAACTACTTCATTTGGTCGAGTTTCAAGGAGCTAGCACAAACCGTGTTTGATTTAGAATTCCAAACACAGCTATCTATGTAGGAGAAAACAGAGTGAAACCTAAAAATTCAAACTGTTACTGGAAACGAATGCTTCAACCTAGAAGAATAAAAATTGGGCACCCAAGTGGGCTTAGTGAACTGATCATTACCACCAAGTATCATCAAGATTTGGTGAAAAAATGATGGTGAGATTTCAGCAAACTAGTAGTTTTTTGGAAGATTGGCAACCCCTTTCAAACGAAAGTGTTTTTCGCCAGTCTCTGCATGGGGTACTTCAAGAGGAAACAAACCATAGAGATAGAACTTAGAACTACTTAATTTGGTCAAGTTTCAAGGAGCTAGCACAAACCGTGTTTGATTTAGAATTCCAAACACAGCTATCTATGTAGGAGAAAACAGAGTGAAACCTAAAAATTCAGACGGTTCCTGGAAACGAACGCTTGAACCAGAAGAGTGAAAATTGGGCAGCCAAGTGGGCTTAGTGACCTGATCATTACCACCAGGTATCATCAAGATTTGGTGAAAAAATGTTTGCTGAGATTTCAGCAAACTAGTAGTTTTTTGGAAGCTTGTCAACCCCTTTCAAACGAAAGTGTTTTTCGCCAGTCTCTGCATGGGGTACTTCAAGAGGAAACAAACCATAGAGATAGAACTTTGAACTAATTAATTTGGCCAAGTTTCAAGGAGCTTGCACAAACCGTGTTTTATTTAGAATTCCAAACACAGCTATCTATGTAAAAGAAAATAGAGTAAAACCAAAAATTCAGACTGTTACTGGAAACGAATGCTTCAAACTAGAAGAATAAAAACTGGGCAGCCAAGTGGGATTAGTGAACTGATCATTACCAGCAAGTATCATCAAGATTTGGTTAAAAAATGTTTGCTGAGATTTCAGCAAACTAGTAGTTTTTTGGAAGCTTGGCAACCCCTTTCAAACAAAAGTGTTTTTCGCCAGTCTCTGCATGGGGTACTTCAAGAGGAAACAAACCATAGAGATGGAACTTTGAACTAATTCATTTGGTCAAGTTTCAAGAAGCTAGCACAAACCGTGTTTGATTTAGAATTTCAAACACAGCTATCTATGTAGGAGAAAACAGAGTGAAACCTAAAAATTCAAACTGTTACTGGAAACAAATGCTTCAACCTAGAAGAATAAAAATTGGGCAGCCAAGTGGGATTAGTGAACTGATCAGTACCACCAAGTATCATCAAGATTTGGTGAAAAAATGTTTCCTGAGATTTCAGCAAACTAGTAGTTTTTTGGAAGCTTGGCAACCCCTTTCAAACGAAAGTGTTTTTCGCCAGTCTCTGCATGGGGTACTTCAAGAGGAAACAAACCATAGAGATGGAACTTTGAACTAATTCATTTGGTTAAGTTTCAAGGAGCTAGCACAAACCGTGTTTGATTTAGAATTCCAAACACAGCTATCTATTTAGGAGAAAACAGAGTGAAACCTAAAAATTCAAACTGTTACTGGAAACGAATGCTTCAACCTAGAAGAGTGAAAATTGGGCAGAGAAGTCGGCTTAGTGAACTGATCATTACCACCAAGTATCATCAAGTTTTGGTGAAACAATGATTGCTGAGATTTCAGCAAACTAGTAGTTTTTTGGAAGCTTGGCAACCACTTTCAAATGAAAGTGTTTTTCGCCAGTCTCTGCATGGGGTACTTCAAGAGGAAACAAACCATAGAGATAGAACTTAGAACTACTTCATTTGGTCATGTTTCAAGGAGCTACCACAAACCGTGATTGATTTAGAATTCCAAACACAGCTATCTATGTAGGAGAAAACAGAGTGAAACCTAAAAATTCAAACTGTTACTGGAAACGAATGCTTCAACCTAGAAGAATAAAAATTGGGCAGCCAAGTGGGCTTAGTGAACTGATCATTACCACCAAGTATCATCAAGATTTCGAAAAAAAATGTTTGCTGAGATTTCAGCAAACTAGTAGTTTTTTGGAAGCTTGGCAACCCCTTTCAAACGAAAGTGTTTTTCGCCAGTCTCTGCATGGGGTACTTCAAGAGGAAACAAACCATAGAGATAAAACTTAGAATTAATTCATTTGGTCAAGTTTCAAGGAGCTAGCACAAACCGTATTTGATTTAGAATTCCAAACACAACTATCTATGTAGGAGATAACAGAGTGAAACCTAAAAATTCAGACTGTTCCTGGAAACGAACGCTTGAACTCAGAAGAGTGAAAATTGGGCAGCCAAGTGGGCTTAGTGAACTGATCATTACCACCAAGTATCATCAAGATTTGGTGAAAAAATATTTGCTGAGATTTCAGCAAACTAGTAGTTTTTTGGAAGCTTGGCAACCCCTTTCAAACGAAAGTGTTTTTCGCCAGTCTCTGCATCTGGTACTTCAAGAGGAAACAAACCATAGAGATAGAACTTGGAACTACTTCATTTGGTCAAGTTTCAAGGAGCTAGCACAAACCGTGTTTGATTTAGAATTCCAAACACAGCTATCTATGTAGGAGAAAACAGAGTGAAACCTAAAAATTCAAACTGTTACTGGAAACGAATGCTTCAACCTAGAAGAATAAAAATTGGGCAGCCAAGTGGGATTGGTGAACTGATCAGTACCACCAAGTATCATCAAGATTTGGTGAAAAAATGTTTGCTGAGATTTCAGCAAACTAGTAGTTTTTTGGAAGCTTGGCAACCCCTTTCAAACAAAAGAGTTTTTCGCCAGTCTCTGCATGGGGTACTTCAAGAGGTAACAAACCATAGAGATAGAACTTAGAAGTACTTCATTTGGTCAAGTTTCAAGGAGCTAGCACAAACCGTGTTTGATTTAGAATTCCAAACACAGCTATCTATGTAGGAGAAAACAGAGTGAAACCTAAAAATTCAAACTGTTACTGGAAACGAACGCTTGAACCTAGAAGAGTGAAAATTGGGCAGCCAAGTGGGCTTAGTGAACTGATCATTACCACCAAGTATCATCAAGATTTGGTGAAAAAATGTTTGCTGAAATTTTAGCAAACTAGTTGTTTTTTTGGAAGCTTGGCAACCCCTTTCAAACGAAAGTGTTTTTCGCCAGTCTCTGCATGGGGTACTTCAAGAGGAAACAAACCATAGAGATAGAACTTAGAACTACTTCATTTGGTCGAGTTTCAAGGAGCTAGCACAAACCGTGTTTGATTTAGAATTCCAAACACAGCTATCTATGTAGGAGAAAACAGAGTGAAACCTAAAAATTCAAACTGTTACTGGAAACGAATGCTTCAACCTAGAAGAATAAAAATTGGGCACCCAAGTGGGCTTAGTGAACTGATCATTACCACCAAGTATCATCACGATTTGGTGAAAAAATGATGGTGAGATTTCAGCAAACTAGTAGTTTTTTGGAAGATTGGCATCCCCTTTCAAACGAAAGTGTTTTTCGCCAGTCTCTGCATGGGGTACTTCAAGAGGAAACAAACCATAAAGATAGAACTTAGAACTACTTAATTTGGTCAAGTTTCAAGGAGCTAGCACAAACCGTGTTTGATTTAGAATTCCAAACACAGCTATCAATGTAG
>NW_027515311.1:0-84266 GCF_048772815.1 Callospermophilus lateralis
GCAAAAATAATTTGCTGGTATTTCGGAAACTCGTTATTTCGTAGAAGCTTGGCAACCCCTCTCAATGAAAGTGCTTTCCCACAGTCTGTGCCTAGGGCTACTTTAAGAGGAAGCAAACCATAGAGAAAAAACTGAGAACACCTTTATTTTGTCAAGTTTCAAAGAGCTACTACAAACCATGTTGGATTTAGAGTTCCAAATTCATCTATCTATATAGGAGAGAACAGAGTGAAACCTAAATATAAAAACTGCTACTGTAGACGAACGCTTCATCCTAGAAGAACAAAATTTGGTGAGCCAAGTGGGATTTGTGTACTGATCATTACCACCAAGTATCATCAAGATTGGGTGAAAAAATATTTGCTGGTATTTCGGAAACTCGTTATTTCTTAGAAGCTGGCAACCAATCTCAATGAAAGTGCTTTCCACAGTCTCTGCCTAGGGCTACTTTAAGAGGAAGCAAACCATAGAGACAAAACTGGGAACTCCTTTATTTTGGTCAAGTTTCAAAGAGCTACTACAAACCATGTTGGATTTAGAGTTCCAAATTCATCTATCTATGTAGAAGAGAACAGAGAGAAACCTAAATATAAAAACTGCTACTGTAGACGAACGCTTCAACCTAGAAAAACAAAATTTGGTGAGTCAAGTGGGATTTGTGTACTGATCATTACCACCAAGTATCAAAAAGATTGTGTGAAAAAATATTTGCTGGTATTTCGGAAACTCATTATTTTTGAAGCTTGGCAACCCATCTCAATGAAAGTGCTTTCTACAGTCTGTGCCTAGGGCTACTTGAAGAGGAAACAAACCATAGCGACAAAACTGAGAACTCCTTTATTTTGTCAAGTTTCAAAGAGCTACTACAAACTTGTTGGATTTAGAGTTCCAAATTCATCTTTCTATATAGGAGAGAACAGAGGGAAACCTAAATATAAAAACTGCTACTGTACACGAACGCTTCAACCTAGAAGAACAAAATTTGGTGAGCCAAGTGGGATTTGTGTACCGATCATTAGCAACAAGTATCATCAAGATTGGGTGAAAAAATATTTGCTTGTATTTCGGAAACTCGTTATTTCTTAGAAGCTTGGCAACCCCTCTCAATGAAAGTGCTTTTCCACAGTCTGTGCCTATGGCTACTTGAAGAGGAAACAAACCATAGAGACAAATCTGAGAACTCCTTTATTTTGTCAAGTTTCAAAGAGCTACTACAAACCATGTTGGATTTAGAGTTCCAAATTCATCTATCTATATTAGAGAGAACAGAGAGAAACCTAAATATAAAAACTGCTACTGTACACGAACGCTTCAACCTAGAAGAACAATATTTGGTGAGCCAAGTGGGATTTGTGTACTGATCATTACCACCAAGTATCATCAAGATTGGGTGAAAAAATATTTGCTGGTATTTCGGAAACTCGTGATTTCTTAGAAGCTTGGGAACCCCTCTCAATGAAAGTGCTTTTCCACAGTCTGTGCCTAGGGCTACTTGAAGAGGAAACAAACCATAGCGAAGAAACTGAGAACTCCTTTATTTTGTCAAGTTTCAAAGAGCTACTACAAACCATGTTGGATTTAGAGTTCCAAATTCATCTATCTTTGTAGGAGAGAACAGAGGGAAACCTAAATATAAAAACTGCTACTGTAGACGAACGCTTCAACCTAGAAGAACAAAATTTGGTGAGCCAAGTGGATTTATGTACTGATCATTAGCACCAAGTATCATCAAGATTGGGTGAAAAAATATTTGCTGGTATTTCGGAAACTCGTAATTTCTTAGAAGCTTGGCAACCCTCTCAATGAAAGTGCTTTTCGAGAGTCTGTGCCTAGGGCTATTTGAACAGGAAACAAACCATAGAGACAAAACTGAGAACTCATTTATTTTGTCAAGTTTCAAAGAGCTACTACAAACCATGTTGGATTTACATTTCCAAATTCATCTATCTATATAGGAGAGAACAGAGTGAAACCTAAATATAAAAACTGCTACTGTAGACGAACGCTTCAACCTAGAAGAACAAAATTTGGTGAGCCAAGTGGGATTTGTGTACTGATCATTACCACCAAGTATCATCAAGATTGGGTGAAAAAATATTTGCTGGTATTTCGGAAACTCGTTATTTCTTAGAAGCTTGGCAACCAATCTCAATGAAAGTGCTTTCCACAGTCTCTGCCTAGGGCTACTTTAAGAGGAAGCAAACCATAGAGAAAAAACTGTGAACTCCTTTATTTTGTCAAGTTTCAAAGAGCTACTACAAACCATGTTGGATTTAGAGTTCCAAATTCATCTATCTATATAGGAGAGAACAGAGGGAAACCTAAATATAAAAACTGCTACTGTACACGAATGCTTCATCCTAGATGAACAAAAATTGGTTAGCCAAGTGGGATTTGTGTGCTGATCATTACCACCAAGGATCATGAAGATTGGGCGAAAAAATATTTGCTGGTATTTCGGAAACTCGTTATATCTTAGAAGCTTGGCAACCCTCTCAATGAAAGTGCTTTTCCACAGTCAGTGCCTAGGGCTACTTGAAGAGGAAACAAACCATAGAGAGAAATCTGAGAACTCCTTTATTTTGTCAAGTTTCAAAGAGCTACTACAAACCATGTTGGATTTAGAGTTCCAAATTCATCTATCTATATAGAAGAGAACAGAGAGAAACCTAAATATAAAAACTGCTACTGTAGACGAACGCTTCAACCTAGAAAAACGAAATTTGGTGAGCCAAGTGGGATTTGTGTAGTGATCATTACCACCAAGTATCAAAAAGATTGTGTGAAAAAATATTTGCTGGTATTTCGGAAAATCATTATTTTTGAAGATTGGCAACCCATCTCAATGAAAGTGCTTTCTACAGTCTGTGCCTAGGGGCTACTTGAAGAGGAAACAAACCATAGCGACAAAACTGAGCACTCCTTTATTTTGTCAAGTTTCAAAGAGCTACTACAAACTTGTTGGATTTAGAGTTCCAAATTCTCTTTCTATATAGGAGAGAACAGAGGGAAACCTAAATATAAAAACTGCTACTGTACACGAACGCTTCAACCTAGAAGAACAAAATTTGGTGAGCCAAGTGGGATTTGTGTACCGATCATTAGCAACAAGTATCATCAAGATTGGGTGAAAAAATATTTGCTGGTATTTCGGAAACTCGTTATTTCTTAGAAGCTTGGCAACCCCTCTCAATGAAAGTGCTTTTCCACAGTCTGTGCCTATGGCTACTTGAAGAGGAAACAAACCATAGAGACAAATCTGAGAACTCCTTTATTTTGTCAAGTTTCAAAGAGCTACTACAAACCATGTTGGATTTAGAGTTCCAAATTCATCTATCTATATTAGAGAGAACATAGAGAAACCTAAATATAAAAACTGCTACTGTACACGAACGCTTCAACCTAGAAGAACAATATTTGGTGAGCCAAGTGGGATTTGTGTACTGATCATTACCACCAAGTATCATCAAGATTGGGTGAAAAAATATTTGCTGGTATTTCGGAAACTCGTGATTTCTTAGAAGCTTGGGAACCCCTCTCAATGAAAGTGCTTTTCCACAGTCTGTGCCTAGGGCTACTTGAAGAGGAAACAAACCATAGCGAAGAAACTGAGAACTCCTTTATTTTGTCAAGTTTCAAAGAGCTACTACAAACCATGTTGGATTTAGAGTTCCAAATTCATCTATCTGTGTAGGAGAGAACAGAGGGAAACCTAAATATAAAAACTGCTACTGTAGACGAACGCTTCAACCTAGAAGAACAAAATTTGGTGAGCCAAGTGGGATTTATGTACTGATCATTAGCACCAAGTATCATCAAGATTGGGTGAAAAAATATTTGCTGGTATTTCGGAAACTCGTAATTTCTTAGAAGCTTGGCAACCCTCTCAATGAAAGTGCTTTTCGAGAGTCTGTGCCTAGGGCTATTTGAACAGGAAACAAACCATAGAGACAAAACTGAGAACTCATTTATTTTGTCAAGTTTCAAAGAGCTACTACAAACCATGTTGGATTTACATTTCCAAATTCATCTATCTATATAGGAGAGAACAGAGTGAAACCTAAATATAAAAACTGCTACTGTAGACGAACGCTTCAACCTAGAAGAACAAAATTTGGTGAGCCAAGTGGGATTTGTGTACTGATCATTACCACCATGTATCATCAAGATTGGGTGAAAAAATATTTGCTGGTATTTCGGAAACTCGTTATTTCTTAGAAGCTTGGCAACCAATCTCAATGAAAGTGCTTTCCACAGTTTCTGCCTAGGGCTACTTTAAGAGGAAGCAAACCATAGAGACAAAACTGTGAACTCCTTTATTTTGTCAAGTTTCAAAGAGCTACTACAAACCATGTTGGATTTAGAGTTCCAAATTCATCTATCTATATAGGAGAGAACAGAGGGAAACCTAAATATAAAAACTGCTACTGTACACGAATGCTTCATCCTAGATGAACAAAAATTGGTTAGCCAAGTGGGATTTGTGTGCTGATCATTACCACCAAGGATCATGAAGATTGGGCGAAAAAATATTTGCTGGTATTTCGGAAACTCGTTATATCTTAGAAGCTTGGCAACCCCTCTCAATGAAAGTGCTTTTCCACAGTCAGTGCCTAGGGCTACTTGAAGAGGAAACAAACCATAGAGAGAAATCTGAGAACTCCTTTATTTTGTCAAGTTTCAAAGAGCTACTACAAACCATGTTGGATTTAGAGTTCCAAATTCATCTATCTATATAGAAGAGAACAGAGAGAAACCTAAATATAAAAACTGCTACTGTAGACGAACGCTTCAACCTAGAAAAACGAAATTTGGTGAGCCAAGTGGGATTTGTGTAGTGATCATTACCACCAAGTATCAAAAAGATTGTGTGAAAAAATATTTGCTGGTATTTCGGAAACTCATTATTTTTGAAGATTGGCAACCCATCTCAATGAAAGTGCTTTCTACAGTCTGTGCCTAGGGCTACTTGAAGAGGAAACAAACCATAGCGACAAAACTGAGCACTCCTTTATTTTGTCAAGTTTCAAAGAGCTACTACAAACTTGTTGGATTTAGAGTTCCAAATTCATCTTTCTATATAGGAGAGAACAGAGGGAAACCTAAATATAAAAACTGCTACTGTACACGAACGCTTCAACCTAGAAGAACAAAATTTGGTGAGCCAAGTGGGATTTGTGTACCGATCATTAGCAACAAGTATCATCAAGATTGGGTGAAAAAATATTTGCTGGTATTTCGGAAACTCGTTATTTCTTAGAAGCTTGGCAACCCCTCTCAATGAAAGTGCTTTTCCACAGTCTGTGCCTATGGCTACTTGAAGAGGAAACAAACCATAGAGACAAATCTGAGAACTCCTTTATTTTGTCAAGTTTCAAAGAGCTACTACAAACCATGTTGGATTTAGAGTTCCAAATTCATCTATCTATATTAGAGAGAACATAGAGAAACCTAAATATAAAAACTGCTACTGTAGACGAACGCTTCAACCTAGAAGAACAATATTTGGTGAGCCAAGTGGGATTTGTGTACTGATCATTACCACCAAGTATCATCAAGATTGGGTGAAAAAATATTTGCTGGTATTTCGGAAACTCGTGATTTCTTAGAAGCTTGGGAACCCCTCTCAATGAAAGTGCTTTTCCACAGTCTGTGCCTAGGGCTACTTGAAGAGGAAACAAACCATAGCGAAGAAACTGAGAACTCCTTTATTTTGTCAAGTTTCAAAGAGCTACTACAAACCATGTTGGTTTTAGAGTTCCAAAGTTATCTTTCTATATAGGAGAGAACAGAGGGAAACCTAAATATAAAAACTGCTACTGTAGACGAACGCTTCAACCTAGAAGAACAAAATTTGGTGAGCCAAGTGGGATTTGTGTACTGATCGTTACCACCAAGTATCATCAAGATTGGGTGAAAAAATATTTGCTGGTATTTCGGAAACTCGTGATTTCTTAGAAGCTTGGGAACCACTCTCAATGAAAGTGCTTTTCCACAGTCTGTGCCTAGGGCTACTTGAAGAGGAAACAAACCATAAAGACAAAACTGGGAACTCCTTTATTTTGTCAAGTTTCAAGAGCTACTACAAACCATGTTGGATTTAGAGTTCCAAATTCATCTATCTATATAGGAGAGAACAGAGGGAAACCTAAATATAAAAACTGCTACTGTACACGAATGCTTCATCCTAGATGAACAAAAATTGGTTAGCCAAGTGGGATTTGTGTGCTGATCATTACCACCAAGGATCATGAAGATTGGGCGAAAAAATATTTGCTGGTATTTCGGAAACTCGTTATTTCTTAGAAGCTTGGCAACCCCTCTCAATGAAAGTGCTTTTCCACAGTCAGTGCCTAGGGCTACTTGAAGAGGAAACAAACCATAGAGACAAAACTGAGAACTCCTTTATTTTGTCAAGTTTCAAAGAGCTACTACAAACCATGTTGGATTTAGAGTTCCAAATTCATCTATCTATATACGAGAGAACAGAGGGAAACCTAAATATAAAAACTGCTACTGTACACGAATGCTTCATCCTAGATGACAAAAATTGGTTAGCCAAGTGGGATTTGTGTGCTGATCATTACCACCAAGTATCATCAAGTTTGGGTGAAAAAATATTTGCTGGTATTTCTGAAACTCGATATTTCTTAAAAGCTTGTCAACCCATCTCAATGAAAGTGCTTTTCCACAGTCTGTTCCTAGGGCTACTTGAAGAGGAAACAAACCAGAGAAACAAAACTGAGAACTCCTTTATTTTGTCAAGTTTCAAAGAGCTACTACAAACCATGTTGGATTTAGAGTTCCAAATTCATCTATCTGTGTAGGAGAGAACAGAGGGAAACCTAAATATAAAAACTGCTACTGTAGACGAACGCTTCAACCTAGAAGAACAAAATTTGGTAAGCCAAGTGGGATTTGTGTACTGATCATTTCCACCAAGTATCATCAAGATTGGGTTAAAAAATATTTGCTGGTATTTCGGGAACTCGTTATTTCTTAGAAGCTTGGCAACCCCTCTCAATGAAAGTGCTTTTCCACAGTCTGTGCCTAGGGCTAATTGAAGAGGAAACAAACCATAGAGACAAATCTGAGAACTCCTTATTTTGTCAAATTTCAAAGAGCTACTACAAACCATGTTGGATTTAGAGTTCCAAATTCATCTATCTATATAGGAGAGAACAGAGAGAAACCTAAATATAAAAACAGCTACTGTAGATGAACGCTTCAACCTAGACGAACAAAATTTGGTGAGCCAAGTGGGATTTGTGTACTGATCATTACCACCAAGTATCAAAAAGATTGTGTGAAAAAATATTTTCTGGTATTTCGGAAACTCGTTATTTCTTGAAGCTTGGCAACCCATCTCAATGAAAGTGCTTTCCACAGTCTGTGCCTAGGGCTACTTGAAGAGGAAACAAACCATAGCGACAAAACTGAGAACTCCTTTATTTTGTCAGGTTTCAAAGAGCTACTACAAACCATGTTGGATTTACATTTCCAAATTCATCTATCTATATAGGAGAGAACAGAGGAAAACCTAAATATAAAAACTGCTACTGTAGACGAACGCTTCAACGTAGAAGAACAAAATTTGGTGAGACAAATGGGATTTGTGTACTGATCATTACCACCAAGTATCATCAAGATTGGGTGAAAAAATATTTGCTGGTATTTCGGAAACTCGTTATTTCTTAGAAGCTTGGCAACCCCTCTCAATGAAAGTGCTTTTCCACAGTCTGTGCCTAGGGCTACTTGAAGAGGAAACAAACCATAGAGACAAATCTGAGAACTCCTTTATTTTGTCAAGTTTCAAAGGGCTACTACAAACCATGTTGGTTATAGAGTTCCAAATTAATCTTTCTATATAGGAGAGAACAGAGGGTAACCTAAATATAAAAACTGCTTCTGTAGACGAACGCTTCAACCTAGAAGGACAAAATTTGGTGAGCCAAGTGGGATTTGTGTACTGATCATTAGCACCAAGTATCATCAAGATTGGGTGAAAAAATATTTGCTGGTATTTCGGAAACTCGTTATTTCGTAGACTTGGCAACCCCTCTCAATGAAAGTGCTTTCCACAGTCTGTGCCTAGGGCTACTTGAAGAGGAAACAAACCATAGAGACAAAACTGAGAACTCCTTTATTTTGTCAAGTTTCAAAGAGCTACTACAAACCATGTTGGAGTTAGAGTTCCAAATTCATCTATCTATATGAGAGAGCACAGAGGGAAACCTAAATATAAAAACTGCTACTGTAGACGAACGCTTCAACCTAGAAGAACAAAATTTGGTGAGCCAAGTGGGATTTGTGTACTGATCATTACCACCAAGTATTATCAAGATTGGGTGAAAAAATATTTGCTGGTATTTCGGAAACTCGTTATTTCGTAGAAGCTTGGCAACCCCTCTCAATGAAAGTGCTTTCCACAGTCTGTGCCTAGGGCTACTTTAAGAGGAAGCAAACCATAGAGAAAAAACTGAGAACACCTTTATTTTGTCACGTTTCAAAGAGCTACTACAAAACATGTTGGATTTAGAGTTCCAAATTCATCTATCTATATAGGAGAGAACAGAGTGAAACCTAAATATAAAAACTGCTACTGTAGACGAACGCTTCATCCTAGAAGAACAAAATTTGGTGAGTCAAGTGGGATTTGTGTACTGATCATTACCACCAAGTATCATCAAGATTGGGTGAAAAAATATTTGCTGGTATTTCGGAAACTCGTTATCTCTTAGAAGCTTGGCAACCAATCTCAATGAAAGTGCTTTCCACAGTCTCTGCCTAGGGCTACTTTAAGAGGAAGCAAACCATAGAGACAAAACTGGGAACTCCTTTATTTTGTCAAGTTTCAAAGAGCTACTACAAACCATGTTGGATTTAGAGTTCCAAATTCATCTATTTATGTAGAAGAGAACAGAGAGAAACCTAAATATAAAAACTGCTACTGTAGACGAACGCTTCAACCTAGAAAAACAAAATTTGGTGAGTCAAGTGGGATTTGTGTACTGATCATTACCACCAAGTATCAAAAAGATTGTGTGAAAAAATATTTGCTGGTATTTCGGAAACTCATTATTTTTGAAGCTTGGCAACCCATCTCAATGAAAGTGCTTTCTACAGTCTGTGCCTAGGGCTACTTGAAGAGGAAACAAACCATAGCGACAAAACTGAGAACTCCTTTATTTTGTCAAGTTTCAAAGAGCTACTACAAACTTGTTGGATTTAGAGTTCCAAATTCATCTTTCTATATAGGAGAGAACAGAGGGAAACCTAAATATAAAAACTGCTACTGTACACGAACGCTTCAACCTAGAAGAACAAAATTTGGTGAGCCAAGTGGGATTTGTGTACCGATCATTAGCAACAAGTATCATCAAGATTGGGTGAAAAAATATTTGCTTGTATTTCGGAAACTCGTTATTTCTTAGAAGCTTGGCAACCCCTCTCAATGAAAGTGCTTTTCCACAGTCTGTGCCTATGGCTACTTGAAGAGGAAACAAACCATAGAGACAAATCTGAGAACTCCTTTATTTTGTCAAGTTTCAAAGAGCTACTACAAACCATGTTGGATTTAGAGTTCCAAATTCATCTATCTATATTAGAGAGAACAGAGAGAAACCTAAATATAAAAACTGCTACTGTACACGAACGCTTCAACCTAGAAGAACAATATTTGGTGAGCCAAGTGGGATTTGTGTACTGATCATTACCACCAAGTATCATCAAGATTGGGTGAAAAAATATTTGCTGGTATTTCGGAAACTCGTGATTTCTTAGAAGCTTGGGAACCCCTCTCAATGAAAGTGCTTTTCCACAGTCTGTGCCTAGGGCTACTTGAAGAGGAAACAAACCATAGCGAAGAAACTGAGAACTCCTTTATTTTGTCAAGTTTCAAAGAGCTACTACAAACCATGTTGGATTTAGAGTTCCAAATTCATCTATCTGTGTAGGAGAGAACAGAGGGAAACCTAAATATAAAAACTGCTACTGTAGACGAACGCTTCAACCTAGAAGAACAAAATTTGGTGAGCCAAGTGGGATTTATGTACTGATCATTAGCACCAAGTATCATCAAGATTGGGTGAAAAAATATTTGCTGGTATTTCGGAAACTCGTAATTTCTTAGAAGCTTGGCAACCCTCTCAATGAAAGTGCTTTTCGAGAGTCTGTGCCTAGGGCTATTTGAACAGGAAACAAACCATAGAGACAAAACTGAGAACTCATTTATTTTGTCAAGTTTCAAAGAGCTACTACAAACCATGTTGGATTTACATTTCCAAATTCATCTATCTATATAGGAGAGAACAGAGTGAAACCTAAATATAAAAACTGCTACTGTAGACGAACGCTTCAACCTAGAAGAACAAAATTTGGTGAGCCAAGTGGGATTTGTGTACTGATCATTACCACCAAGTATCATCAAGATTGGGTGAAAAAATATTTGCTGGTATTTCGGAAACTCGTTATTTCTTAGAAGCTTGGCAACCAATCTCAATGAAAGTGCTTTCCACAGTCTCTGCCTAGGGCTACTTTAAGAGGAAGCAAACCATAGAGACAAAACTGTGAACTCCTTTATTTTGTCAAGTTTCAAAGAGCTACTACAAACCATGTTGGATTTAGAGTTCCAAATTCATCTATCTATATAGGAGAGAACAGAGGGAAACCTAAATATAAAAACTGCTACTGTACACGAATGCTTCATCCTAGATGAACAAAAATTGGTTAGCCAAGTGGGATTTGTGTGCTGATCATTACCACCAAGGATCATGAAGATTGGGCGAAAAAATATTTGCTGGTATTTCGGAAACTCGTTATATCTTAGAAGCTTGGCAACCCCTCTCAATGAAAGTGCTTTTCCACAGTCAGTGCCTAGGGCTACTTGAAGAGGAAACAAACCATAGAGAGAAATCTGAGAACTCCTTTATTTTGTCAAGTTTCAAAGAGCTACTACAAACCATGTTGGATTTAGAGTTCCAAATTCATCTATCTATATAGAAGAGAACAGAGAGAAACCTAAATATAAAAACTGCTACTGTAGACGAACGCTTCAACCTAGAAAAACGAAATTTGGTGAGCCAAGTGGGATTTGTGTAGTGATCATTACCACCAAGTATCAAAAAGATTGTGTGAAAAAATATTTGCTGGTATTTCGGAAACTCATTATTTTTGAAGATTGGCAACCCATCTCAATGAAAGTGCTTTCTACAGTCTGTGCCTAGGGCTACTTGAAGAGGAAACAAACCATAGCGACAAAACTGAGCACTCCTTTATTTTGTCAAGTTTCAAAGAGCTACTACAAACTTGTTGGATTTAGAGTTCCAAATTCATCTTTCTATATAGGAGAGAACAGAGGGAAACCTAAATATAAAAACTGCTACTGTACACGAACGCTTCAACCTAGAAGAACAAAATTTGGTGAGCCAATTGGGATTTGTGTACCGATCATTAGCAACAAGTATCATCAAGATTGGGTGAAAAAATATTTGCTGGTATTTCGGAAACTCGTTATTTCTTAGAAGCTTGGCAACCCCTCTCAATGAAAGTGCTTTTCCACAGTCTGTGCCTATGGCTACTTGAAGAGGAAACAAACCATAGAGACAAATCTGAGAACTCCTTTATTTTGTCAAGTTTCAAAGAGCTACTACAAACCATGTTGGATTTAGAGTTCCAAATTCATCTATCTATATTAGAGAGAACATAGAGAAACCTAAATATAAAAACTGCTACTGTACACGAACGCTTCAACCTAGAAGAACAATATTTGGTGAGCCAAGTGGGATTTGTGTACTGATCATTACCACCAAGTATCATCAAGATTGGGTGAAAAAATATTTGCTGGTATTTCGGAAACTCGTGATTTCTTAGAAGCTTGGGAACCCCTCTCAATGAAAGTGCTTTTCCACAGTCTGTGCCTAGGGCTACTTGAAGAGGAAACAAACCATAGCGAAGAAACTGAGAACTCCTTTATTTTGTCAAGTTTCAAAGAGCTACTACAAACCATGTTGGTTTTAGAGTTCCAAAGTTATCTTTCTATATAGGAGAGAACAGAGGGAAACCTAAATATAAAAACTGCTACTGTAGACGAACGCTTCAACCTAGAAGAACAAAATTTGGTGAGCCAAGTGGGATTTGTGTACTGATCGTTACCACCAAGTATCATCAAGATTGGGTGAAAAAATATTTGCTGGTATTTCGGAAACTCGTGATTTCTTAGAAGCTTGGGAACCACTCTCAATGAAAGTGCTTTTCCACAGTCTGTGCCTAGGGCTACTTGAAGAGGAAACAAACCATAAAGACAAAACTGGGAACTCCTTTATTTTGTCAAGTTTCAAGAGCTACTACAAACCATGTTGGATTTAGAGTTCCAAATTCATCTATCTATATAGGAGAGAACAGAGGGAAACCTAAATATAAAAACTGCTACTGTACACGAATGCTTCATCCTAGATGAACAAAAATTGGTTAGCCAAGTGGGATTTGTGTGCTGATCATTACCACCAAGGATCATGAAGATTGGGCGAAAAAATATTTGCTGGTATTTCGGAAACTCGTTATTTCTTAGAAGCTTGGCAACCCCTCTCAATGAAAGTGCTTTTCCACAGTCAGTGCCTAGGGCTACTTGAAGAGGAAACAAACCATAGAGACAAAACTGAGAACTCCTTTATTTTGTCAAGTTTCAAAGAGCTACTACAAACCATGTTGGATTTAGAGTTCCAAATTCATCTATCTATATACGAGAGAACAGAGGGAAACCTAAATATAAAAACTGCTACTGTACACGAATGCTTCATCCTAGATGACAAAAATTGGTTAGCCAAGTGGGATTTGTGTGCTGATCATTACCACCAAGTATCATCAAGTTTGGGTGAAAAAATATTTGCTGGTATTTCTGAAACTCGATATTTCTTAAAAGCTTGTCAACCCATCTCAATGAAAGTGCTTTTCCACAGTCTGTTCCTAGGGCTACTTGAAGAGGAAACAAACCAGAGAAACAAAACTGAGAACTCCTTTATTTTGTCAAGTTTCAAAGAGCTACTACAAACCATGTTGGATTTAGAGTTCCAAATTCATCTATCTGTGTAGGAGAGAACAGAGGGAAACCTAAATATAAAAACTGCTACTGTAGACGAACGCTTCAACCTAGAAGAACAAAATTTGGTAAGCCAAGTGGGATTTGTGTACTGATCATTTCCACCAAGTATCATCAAGATTGGGTTAAAAAATATTTGCTGGTATTTCGGGAACTCGTTATTTCTTAGAAGCTTGGCAACCCCTCTCAATGAAAGTGCTTTTCCACAGTCTGTGCCTAGGGCTAATTGAAGAGGAAACAAACCATAGAGACAAATCTGAGAACTCCTTATTTTGTCAAGTTTCAAAGAGCTACTACAAACCATGTTGGATTTAGAGTTCCAAATTCATCTATCTATATAGGAGAGAACAGAGAGAAACCTAAATATAAAAACAGCTACTGTAGATGAACGCTTCAACCTAGACGAACAAAATTTGGTGAGCCAAGTGGGATTTGTGTACTGATCATTACCACCAAGTATCAAAAAGATTGTGTGAAAAAATATTTTCTGGTATTTCGGAAACTCGTTATTTCTTGAAGCTTGGCAACCCATCTCAATGAAAGTGCTTTCCACAGTCTGTGCCTAGGGCTACTTGAAGAGGAAACAAACCATAGCGACAAAACTGAGAACTCCTTTATTTTGTCAGGTTTCAAAGAGCTACTACAAACCATGTTGGATTTACATTTCCAAATTCATCTATCTATATAGGAGAGAACAGAGGAAAACCTAAATATAAAAACTGCTACTGTAGACGAACGCTTCAACGTAGAAGAACAAAATTTGGTGAGACAAATGGGATTTGTGTACTGATCATTACCACCAAGTATCATCAAGATTGGGTGAAAAAATATTTGCTGGTATTTCGGAAACTCGTTATTTCTTAGAAGCTTGGCAACCCCTCTCAATGAAAGTGCTTTTCCACAGTCTGTGCCTAGGGCTACTTGAAGAGGAAACAAACCATAGAGACAAATCTGAGAACTCCTTTATTTTGTCAAGTTTCAAAGGGCTACTACAAACCATGTTGGTTATAGAGTTCCAAATTAATCTTTCTATATAGGAGAGAACAGAGGGTAACCTAAATATAAAAACTGCTTCTGTAGACGAACGCTTCAACCTAGAAGGACAAAATTTGGTGAGCCAAGTGGGATTTGTGTACTGATCATTAGCACCAAGTATCATCAAGATTGGGTGAAAAAATATTTGCTGGTATTTCGGAAACTCGTTATTTCGTAGACTTGGCAACCCCTCTCAATGAAAGTGCTTTCCACAGTCTGTGCCTAGGGCTACTTGAAGAGGAAACAAACCATAGAGACAAAACTGAGAACTCCTTTATTTTGTCAAGTTTCAAAGAGCTACTACAAACCATGTTGGAGTTAGAGTTCCAAATTCATCTATCTATATGAGAGAGCACAGAGGGAAACCTAAATATAAAAACTGCTACTGTAGACGAACGCTTCAACCTAGAAGAACAAAATTTGGTGAGCCAAGTGGGATTTGTGTACTGATCATTACCACCAAGTATTATCAAGATTGGGTGAAAAAATATTTGCTTGTATTTCGGAAACTCGTTATTTCGTAGAAGCTTGGCAACCCCTCTCAATGAAAGTGCTTTCCACAGTCTGTGCCTAGGGCTACTTTAAGAGGAAGCAAACCATAGAGAAAAAACTGAGAACACCTTTATTTTGTCAAGTTTCAAAGAGCTACTACAAACCATGTTGGATTTAGAGTTCCAAATTCATCTATCTATATACGAGAGAACAGAGGGAAACCTAAATATAAAAACTGCTACTGTAAACGCATGCTTCATCCTAGTTGAACAAAAATTGGTTAGCCAAGTGGGATTTGTGTGCTGATCATTAGCACCAAGTATCATCAAGTTTGGGTGAAAAAATATTTGCTGGTATTTCTGAAACTCGATATTTCTTAGAAGCTTGGCAACCCATCTCAATGAAAGTGCTTTTCCACAGTCTGTTCCTAGGGCTACTTGAAGAGGAAACAAACCAGAGAGACAAAACTGAGAATCCTTTATTTTGTCAAGTTTCAAAGAGCTACTACACAACCATGTTGGATTTAGAGTTCCAAATTCATCGATCTATATAGGAGAGAACAGAGGGAAACCTTAATATAAAAACTGCTACTGTAGACGAACGCTTCAACCTAGAAGAACAAAATTTGGTAAGCCAAGTGGGATTTGTGTACTGATCATTTCCACCAAGTATCATCAAGATTGGGTGAAAAAATTTTTGCTGGTATTTCGGGAACTCGTTATTTCTTAGAAGCTTGGCAACCCCTCTCAATGAAGTGCTTTTCCACAGTCTGTGCCTAGGGCTACTTGAAGAGGAAACAAACCATAGAGACAAATCTGAGAACTCCTTATTTTGTCAAGTTTCAAAGAGCTACTACAAACCATGTTGGATTTAGAGTTCCAAATTCATCTATCTATATAGGAGAGAACAGAGAGAAACCTAAATATAAAAACAGCTACTGTAGATGAACGCTTCAACCTAGAAGAACAAAATTTGGTGAGCCAAGTGGGATTTGTGTACTGATCATTTAAACCAAGTATCAAAAAGATTGTGTGAAAAAATATTTTCTGGTATTTCGGAAACTCGTTATTTCTTGAAGCTTGGCAACCTATCTCAATGAAAGTGCTTTCCACAGTCTGTGCCTAGGGCTACTTGAAGAGGAAACAAACCATAGCGACAAAACTGAGAACTCCTTTATTTTGTCAGGTTTCAAAGAGCTACTACAAACCATGTTGGATTTACATTTCCAAATTCATCTATCTATATAGGAGAGAACAGAGGAAAACCTAAATATAAAAACTGCTACTGTAGACGAACGCTTCAACGTAGAAGAACAAAATTTGGTGAGCCAAGTGGGATTTGTGTAGTGATCATTACCACCAAGTATCATCAAGATTGGGTGAAAAAATATTTGCTGGTATTTCGGAAACTCGTTATATCTTAGAAGCTTGGCACCCCTCTCAATGAAAGTGCTTTTCCACAGTCTGTGCCTAGGGCTACTTGAAGAGGAAACAAACCATAGAGACAAATCTGAGAACTCCTTTATTTTGTCAAGTTTCAAAGAGCTACTACAAACCATGTTGGTTTTAGAGTTCCAAATTCATCTTTCTATATAGGAGAGAACAGAGGGAAACCTAAATATAAAAACTGCTACTGTAGACGAACGCTTCAACCTAGAAGAACAAAATTTGCTGAGCCAAGTGGGATTTGTGTACTGATCGTTACCACCAAGTATCATCAAGATTGGGTGAAAAAATATTTGCTGGTATTTCGGAAACTCGTGATTTCTTAGAAGCTTCGGAACCACTCTCAATGAAAGTGCTTTTCCACAGTCTGTGCCTAGGGCTACGTGAAGAGGAAACAAACCATAGCGACAAAACTGAGAACTCCTTTATTTTGTCAAGTTTCAAAGAGCTACTACAAACCATGTTGGATTTAGAGTTCCAAATTAATCTTTCTATATAGGAGAGAACAGAGGGTAACCTAAATATAAAAACTGCTACTGTAGACGAACGCTTCAACCTAGAAGGACAAAATTTGGTGAGCCAAGTGGGATTTGTGTACTGATCATTAGCACCAAGTATCATCAAGATTGGGTGAAAAAATATTTCCTGGTATTTCGGAAACTCGTTATTTCGTAGACTTGGCAACCCCTCTCAATGAAAGTGCTTTCCACAGTCTGTGCCTAGGGCTACTTGAAGAGGAAACAAACCATAGAGACAAAACTGAGAACTCCTTTATTTTGTCAAGTTTCAAAGAGCTACTACAAACCATGTTGGAGTTAGAGTTCCAAATTCATCTATCTGTGTAGGAGAGAACAGAGGGAAAACCTAAATATAAAAACTGCTACTGTAGACGAACCGCTTCAACCTAGAAACAAAATTTGGTGAGCCAAGTGGGATTTGTGTACTGATCATTACCACCAAGTATTATCAAGATTGGGTGAAAAAATATTTGCTGGTATTTCGGAAACTCGTTATTTCGTAGAAGCTTGGCAACCCCTCTCAATGAAAGTGCTTTCCACAGTCTGTGCCTAGGGCTACTTTAAGAGGAAGCAAACCATAGAGAAAAAACTGAGAACTCCTTTATTTTGTCAAGTTTCAAAGAGCTACTACAAACCATGTTGGATTTAGAGTTCCAAATTCATCTATCTATATACGAGAGAACAGAGGGAAACCTAAATATAAAAACTGCTACTGTACACGAATGCTTCATCCTAGTTGAACAAAAATTGGTTAGCCAAGTGGGATTTGTGTGCTGATCATTACCACCAAGTATCATCAAGTTTGGGTGAAAAAATATTTGCTGGTATTTCGGAAACTCGATATTTCTTAGAAGCTTGGCAACCCATCTCAATGAAAGTGCTTTTCCACAGTCTGTTCCTAAGGCTACTTGAAGAGGAACAAACCAGAGAGACAAAACTGAGAACTCCTTTATTTTGTCAAGTTTCAAAGAGCTACTACAAACCATGTTGGATTTAGAGTTCCAAATTCATCTATCTGTGTAGGAGAGAACAGAGGGAAACCTAAATATAAAAACTGCTACTGTAGACGAACGCTTCAACCTAGAAGAACAAAATTTGGTAAGCCAAGTGGGATTTGTGTACTGATCATTACCACCAAGTATCATCAAGATTGGGTGAAAAAATATTTGCTGGTATTTCGGGAACTCGTTATTCTTAGAAGCTTGGCAACCCCTCTCAATGAAAGTGCTTTTCCACAGTCTGTGCCTAGGGCTACTTGAAGAGGAAACAAACCATAGAGACAAATCTGAGAACTCCTTTATTTTGTCAAGTTTCAAATAGCTACTACAAACCATGTTGGATTTAGAGTTCCAAATTCATCTATATATATAGGAAAGAACAGAGAGAAACCTAAATATAAAAACTGCTACTGTAGATGAACGCTTCAACCTAGAAGAACAAAATTTGGTGAGCCAAGTGGGATTTGTGTACTGATCATTACCACCAAGTATCAAAAAGATTGTGTGAAAAAATATTTTCTGGTATTTCGGAAACTCGTTATTTCTTGAAGCTTGGCAACCCATCTCAATGAAAGTGCTTTCCACAGTCTGTGCCTAGGGCTACTTGAAGAGGAAACAAACCATAGCGACAAAACTGAGAACTCCTTTATTTTGTCAGGTTTCAAAGAGCTACTACAAACCATGTTGGATTTAGAGTTCCAAATTCATCTTTCTATATAGGAGAGAACAGAGAGAAACCTAAATATAAAAACTGCTACTGTAGACGAACGCTTCAACCTAGAAGAACAAAATTTGGTGAGCCAAGTGGGATTTGTGTACTGATCATTACCACCAAGTATCATCAAGATTGGGTGAAAAAATATTTGCTGGTATTTCGGAAACTCGTGATTTCTTAGAAGCTTGGGAACCACTCTCAATGAAAGTGCTTTTCCACAGTCTGTGCCTAGGGCTACTTGTAGAGGAAACAAACCATAGCGACAAAACTGAGAACTCCTTTATTTTGTCAAGTTTCAAAGAGCTACTACAAACCATGTTGGATTTAGAGTTCCAAATTAATCTTTCTATATAGGAGAGAACAGAGGGTAACCTAAATATAAAAACTGCTACTGTAGACGAACGCTTCAACCTAGAAGGACAAAATTTTTTGAGCCAAGTGGGATTTGTGTACTGATCATTAGCACCAAGTATCATCAAGATTGGGTGAAAAAATATTTCCTGGTATTTCGGAAACTCGTTATTTCGTAGACTTGGCAACCCCTCTCAATGAAAGTGCTTTCCACAGTCTGTGCCTAGGGCTACTTGAAGAGGAAACAAACCATAGAGACAAATCTGAGAACTCCTTTATTTTGTCAAGTTTCAAAGAGCTACTACAAACCATGTTGGTTTTAGAGTTCCAAATTCATCTTTCTATATAGGAGAGAACAGAGGGAAACCTAAATATAAAAACTGCTACTGTAGACGAACGCTTCAACCTAGAAGAACAAAATTTGGTGAGCCAAGTGGGATTTGTGTACTGATCATTACCACCAAGTATCATCAAGATTGGGTGAAAAAATATTTGCTGGTATTTCGGAAACTCGTGATTTCTTAGAAGCTTGGGAACCACTCTCAATGAAAGTGCTTTTCCACAGTCTGTGCCTAGGGCTACGTGAAGAGGAAACAAACCATAGCGACAAAACTGAGAACTCCTTTATTTTGTCAAGTTTCAAAGAGCTACTACAAACCATGTTGGATTTAGAGTTCCAAATTAATCTTTCTATATAGGAGAGAACAGAGGGTAACCTAAATATAAAAACTGCTACTGTAGACGAACGCTTCAACCTAGAAGGACAAAATTTGGTGAGCCAAGTGGGATTTGTGTACTGATCATTAGCACCAAGTATCATCAAGATTGGGTGAAAAAATATTTCCTGGTATTTCGGAAACTCGTTATTTCGTAGACTTGGCAACCCCTCTCAATGAAAGTGCTTTCCACAGTCTGTGCCTAGGGCTACTTGAAGAGGAAACAAACCATAGAGACAAAACTGAAAACTCCTTTATTTTGTCAAGTTTCAAAGAGCTACTACAAACCATGTTGGAGTTAGAGTTCCAGATTCATCTATCTATATGAGAGAGAACAGAGGGAAACCTAAATATAAAAACTGCTACTGTAGACGAACGCTTCAACCTAGAAGAACAAAATTTGGTGAGCCCAGTGGGATTTGTGTAATGATCATTACCACCAAGTATTATCAAGATTGGGTGAAAAAATATTTGCTGGTATTTCGGAAACTCGTTATTTCGTAGAAGCTTGGCAACCCCTCTCAATGAAAGTGCTTTCCACAGTCTGTGCCTAGGGCTACTTTAAGAGGAAGCAAACCATAGAGAAAAAACTGAGAACTCCTTTATTTTGTCAAGTTTCAAAGAGCTACTACAAACCATGTTGGATTTAGAGTTCCAAATTCATCTATCTATATACGAGAGAACAGAGGGAAACCTAAATATAAAAACTGCTACTGTACACGAATGCTTCATCCTAGTTGAACAAAAATTGGTTAGCCAAGTGGGATTTGTGTGCTGATCATTACCACCAAGTATCATCAAGTTTGGGTGAAAAAATATTTGCTGGTATTTCTGAAACTCGATATTTCTTAGAAGCTTGGCAACCCATCTCAATGAAAGTGCTTTTCCACAGTCTGGTCCTAGGGCTACTTGAAGAGGAAACAAACCAGAGAGACAAAACTGAGAACTCCTTTATTTTGTCAAGTTTTAAAGAGCTACTACAAACCATGTTGGATTTAGAGTTCCAAATTCATCTATCTGTGTAGGAGAGAACAGAGGGAAACCTAAATATAAAAACTGCTACTGTAGACGAACGCTTCAACCTAGAAGAACAAAATTTGGTAAGCCAAGTGGGATTTGTGTACTGATCATTACCACCAAGTATCATCAAGATTGGGTGAAAAAATATTTGCTGGTATTTCGGGAACTCGTTATTCTTAGAAGCTTGGCAACCCCTCTCAATGAAAGTGCTTTTATACAGTCTGTGCCTAGGGCTACTTGAAGAGGAAACAAACCATAGAGACAAATCTGAGAACTCCTTTATTTTGTCAAGTTTCAAAGAGCTACTACAAACCATGTTGGATTTAGAGTTCCAAATTCATCTATATATATATAGGAAAGAACAGAGAGAAACCTAAATATATAAACTGCTACTGTAGATGAACGCTTCAACCTAGAAGAACAAAATTTGGTGAGCCAAGTGGGATTTGTGTACTGATCATTACCACCAAGTATCAAAAAGATTGTGTGAAAAAATATTTTCTGGTATTTCGGAAACTCGTTATTTCTTGAAGCTTGGCAACCCATCTCAATGAAAGTGCTTTCCACAGTCTGTGCCTAGGGCTACTTGAAGAGGAAACAAACCATAGCGACAAAACTGAGAACTCCTTTATTTTGTCAGGTTTCAAAGAGCTACTACAAACCATGTTGGATTTAGAGTTCCAAATTCATCTTTCTATATAGGAGAGAACAGAGAGAAACCTAAATATAAAAACTGCTACTGTAGACGAACGCTTCAAACTAGAAGAACAAAATTTGGTGAGCCAAGTGGGATTTGTGTACTGATCATTACCACCAAGTATCATCAAGATTGGGTGAAAAAATATTTGCTGGTATTTCGGAAACTCGTGATTTCTTAGAAGCTTGGGAACCACTCTCAATGAAAGTGCTTTTCCACAGTCTGTGCCTAGGGCTACTTGTAGAGGAAACAAACCATAGCGACAAAACTGAGAACTCCTTTATTTTGTCAAGTTTCAAAGAGCTACTACAAACCATGTTGGATTTAGAGTTCCAAATTAATCTTTCTATATAGGAGAGAACAGAGGGTAACCTAAATATAAAAACTGCTACTGTAGACGAACGCTTCAACCTAGAAGGACAAAATTTTTTGAGCCAAGTGGGATTTGTGTACTGATCTTTAGCACCAAGTATCATCAAGATTGAGTGAAAAAATATTTCCTGGTATTTCGGAAACTCGTTATTTCGTAGACTTGGCAACCCCTCTCAATGAAAGTGCTTTCCACAGTCTGTGCCTATGGCTACTTGAAGAGGAAACAAACCATAGAGACAAATCTGAGAACTCCTTTATTTTGTCAAGTTTCAAAGAGCTACTACAAACCATGTTGGTTTTAGAGTTCCAAATTCATCTTTCTATATAGGAGAGAACAGAGGGAAACCTAAATATAAAAACTGCTACTGTAGACGAACGCTTCAAACTAGAAGAACAAAATTTGGTGAGCCAAGTGGGATTTGTGTACTGATCGTTACCACCAAGTATCATGAAGATTGGGTGAAAAAATATTTGCTGGTATTTCGGAAACTCGTGATTTCTTAGAAGCTTGGGAACCACTCTCAATGAAAGTGCTTTTCCACAGTCTGTGCCTAGGGCTACGTGAAGAGGAAACAAACCATAGCGACAAAACTGAGAACTCCTTTATTTTGTCAAGTTTCAAAGAGCTACTACAAACCATGTTGGATTTAGAGTTCCAAATTAATCTTTCTATATAGGAGAGAACAGAGGGTAACCTAAATATAAAAACTGCTACTGTAGACGAACGCTTCAACCTAGAAGGACAAAATTTGGTGAGCCAAGTGGGATTTGTGTACTGATCATTAGCACCAAGTATCATCAAGATTGGGTGAAAAAATATTTCCTGGTATTTCGGAAACTCGTTATTTCGTAGACTTGGCAACCCCTCTCAATGAAAGTGCTTTCCACAGTCTGTGCCTAGGGCTACTGGAAGAGGAAACAAACCATAGAGACAAAACTGAGAACTCCTTTATTTTGTCAAGTTTCAAAGAGCTACTACAAACCATGTTGGAGTTAGAGTTCCAAATTCATCTATCTATATGAGAGAGAACAGAGGGAAACCTAAATATAAAAACTGCTACTGTAGACGAACGCTTCAACCTAGAAGAACAAAATTTGGTGAGCCAAGTGGGATTTGTGTAATGATCATTACCACCAAGTATTATCAAGATTGGGTGAAAAAATATTTGCTGGTATTTCGGAAACTCGTTATTTCGTAGAAGCTTGGCAACCCCTCTCAATGAAAGTGCTTTCCACAGTCTGGGCCTAGGGCTACTTTAAGAGGAAGCAAACCATAGAGAAAAAACTGAGATCTCCTTTATTTTGTCAAGTTTCAAAGAGCTACTACAAACCATGTTGGATTTAGAGTTCCACATTCATCTATCTATATACGAGAGAACAGAGGGAAACCTAAATATAAAAACTGCTACTGTACACGAATGCTTCATCCTAGTTGAACAAAAATTGGTTAGCCAAGTGGGATTTGTGTGCTGATCATTACCACCAAGTATCATCAAGTTTAGGTGAAAAAATATTTGCTGGTATTTCTGAAACTCGATATTTCTTAGAAGCTTGGCAACCCATCTCAATGAAAGTGCTTTTCCACAGTCTGTTCCTAGGGCTACTTGAAGAGGAAACAAACCAGAGAGACAAACTGAGAACTCCTTTATTTTGTCAAGTTTCAAAGAGCTACTACAAACCATGTTGGATTTAGAGTTCCAAATTCATCTATCTGTGTAGGAGAGAACAGAGGGAAACCTAAATATAAAAACTGCTACTTTAGACGAACGCTTCAACCTAGAAGAACAAAATTTGGTAAGCCAAGTGGGATTTGTGTACTGATCATTACCACCAAATATCATCAAGATTGGGTGAAAAAATATTTGCTGGTATTTCGGGAACTCGTTATTTCTTAGAAGCTTGGCAACACCTCTCAATGAAAGTGCTTTTCCACAGTCTGTGCCTAGGGCTACTTGAAGAGGAAACAAACCATAGAGACAAATCTGAGAACTCCTTTATTTTGTCAAGTTTCAAACAGCTACTACAAACCATGTTGGATTTAGAGTTCCAAATTCATCTATATATATATAGGAAAGAACAGAGAGAAATCTAAATATAAAAACTGCTACTGTAGTTGAACGCTTCAACCTAGAAGAACAAAATTTGGTGAGCCAAGTGGGATTTGTGTACTGATCATTACCACCAAGTATCAAAAAGATTGTGTGAAAAAATATTTTCTGGTATTTCGGAAACTCGTTATTTCTTGAAGCTTGGCAACCCATCTCAATGAAAGTGCTTTCCACAGTCTGTGCCTAGGGCTACTAGAAGAGGAAACAAACCATAGCGACAAAACTGAGAACTCCTTTATTTTGTCAGGTTTCAAAGAGCTTCTACAAACCATGTTGGATTTAGAGTTCCAAATTCATCTATCTATATAGGAGAGAACAGAGAGAAACCTAAATATAAAAACTGCTACTGTAGACGAACGCTTCAACCTAGAAGAACAAAATTTGGTGAGCCAAGTGGGATTTGTGTACTGATCATTACCACTAAGTATCATCAAGATTGGGTGAAAAAATATTTGCTGGTATTTCGGAAACTCGTGATTTCTTAGAAGCTTGGGAACCACTCTCAATGAAAGTGCTTTTCCACAGTCTGTGCCTAGGGCTACTTGTAGAGGAAACAAACCATAGCGACAAAACTGAGAACTCCTTTATTTTGTCAAGTTTCAAAGAGCTACTACAAACCATGTTGGATTTAGAGTTCCAAATTAATCTTTCTATATAGGAGAGAACAGAGGGTAACCTAAATATAAAAACTGCTACTGTAGACGAACGCTTCAACCTAGAAGGACAAAATTTTTTGAGCCAAGTGGGATTTGTGTACTGATCATTAGCACCAAGTATCATCAAGATTGGGTGAAAAAATATTTCCTGGTATTTCGGAAACTCGTTATTTCGTAGACTTGGCAACCCCTCTCAATGAAAGTGCTTTCCACAGTCTGTGCCTAGGGCTACTTGAAGAGGAAACAAACCATAGCGACAAAACTGAGAACTCCTTTATTTTGTCAAGTTTCAAAGAGCTACTACAAACTTGTTGGATTTAGAGTTCCAAATTCATCTTTCTATATAGGAGAGCACAGAGGGAAACCTAAATATAAAAATTGCTACTGTACACGAATGCTTCAACCTAGAAGAACAAAATTTGGTGAGCCAAGTGGGATTTGTGTACTGATCATTAGCAACAAGTATCATCAAGATTGGGGGAAAAAATATTTGCTGGTATTTCGGAAACTCGTTATTTCTTAGAAGCTTGGCAACCCCTCTCAATGAAAGTGCTTTTCCACAGTCTGTGCCTAGGGCTACTTGAAAAGGAAACAAACCATAGAGACAAATCTGAGAACTCCTTTATTTTGTCAAGTTTCAAAGAGCTACTACAAACCATGTTGGATTTAGAGTTCCAAATTCCTCTATCTATATAGGAGAGAACAGAGAGAAACCTAAATATAAAAACTGCTACTGTAGACGAACGCTTCAACCTAGAAGAACAAAATTTGGTGAGCCAAGTGTGATTTGTGTACTGATCATTACCACCAAGTATCAACAAGATTGTGTGAAAAAATATTTGCTGGTATTTCGGAAACTCGTTATTTCTTAGAAGCTTGGCAACCCATCTCAATGAAAGTGCTTTCCACAGTCTGTGCCTAGGGCTAATTGAAGAGGAAACAAACCATAGAGACAAAACTGAGAACTCCTTTATTTTGTCAAATTTCAAAGAGCTACTAAAAACCATGTTGGATTTAGAGTTCCAAATTCATCTATCTATATATGAGAGAACAGAGTGAAACCTAAATATAAAAACTGCTACTGTAGACGAACGCTTCAACCTAGAAGAACAAAATTTGGTGAGCCAAGTGGGATTTGTGTACTGATCATTACCTCCAAGTATCATCAAGATTGGGTGAAAAAATATTTGCTGGTATTTCGGAAACTCGTGATTTCTTAGAAGCTTGGGAACCCCTCTCAATGAAAGTGCTTTTCCACAGTCTGTGCCTAGTGCTACTTGACTAGGAAACAAACCATAGCGAAAAAACAGAGAACTCCTTTATTTTGTCAAGTTTCAAAGAGCTACTACAAACCATGTTGGATTTAGAGTTCCAAATTCATCTATCTGTATAAGAGAGAACAGAGGGAGACCTAAATATAAAAACTGCTACTGTACAGGAACGCCTCAACCTAGAAGAACAAAATTTGGTGAGCCAAGTGGGATTTGTGTACTGATCATTACCACCAAGTATCATCAAGATTGGGTGAAAAAATATTTGCTGGTATTTCGGAAACTCGTTATTTCTTAGAAGCTTGGCAACCCCTCTCAATGAAAGTGCTTTTCCACAGTCTGTGCCTAGGGCTACTTGAAGAGGAAACAAACCATAGAGACAAATCTGAGACCTCCTTTTTTTTGTCAAGTTTCAAAGAGCTACTACAAACCATGTTGGATTTAGAGTTCCAAATTAATCTTTCTATATAGGAGAGAACAGAGAGAAACCTAAATATAAAAACTGCTACTCTAGACGAACGCTTCAACCTAGAAGAACAAAATTTGGTGAGCCAAGTGGGATTTGTGTACTGATGATTAGCACCAAGTATCATCAAGATTGGGTGAAAAAATATTTGCTGGTATTTCGGAAACTCGTTATTTCGTAGACTTGGCAACCCCTCTCAATGAAAGTGCTTTCCACAGTCTGTGCCTAGGGCTACTTTAAGAGGAAACAAACCATAGAGACAAAACTGAGAACTCCTTTATTTTGTCAAGTTTCAAAGAGCTACTACAAACCATTTTGGATTTAGAGTTCCAAATTCATCTATCTACATGGGAGAGAACAGAGGGAAACCTAAATATAAAAACTGCTACTGTAGACGAACGCTTCAACCTAGAAGAACAAAATTTGGTGAGCCAAGTGGGATTTGTGTACTGATCATTACCACCAAGTATCATCAAGATTGGGTAAAAAAATATTTGCTGGAATTTCGGAAACTCGTAATTTCTTAGAAGCTTGGCAACCCCTCTCAATGAAAGTGCTTTTCCAGAGTCTGTGCCTAGGGCTATTTGAACAGGAAACAAACCATAGAGACAAAACTGAGAACTCATTTATTTTGTCAATTTTCAAAGAGCTACTACAAACCATGTTGGATTTAGAGTTCCTAATTCATCTATCTATATGGGAGAGAACAGAGGGAAACCTAAATATAAAAACTGCTACTGTAGACGAACGCTTCAACCTAGAAGAACAAAATTTGGTGAGCCAAGTGGGATTTGTGTACTGATCATTACCACCAAGTATTATCAAGATTGGGTGAAAAAATATTTGCTGGTATTTCGGAAACTCGTTATTTCTTGAAGCTTGGCAACCCATCTCAATGAAAGTGCTTTCCACAGTCTGTGCCTAGGCTACTTGAAGAGGAAACAAACCATAGAGACAAAACTGAGAACTCCTTTATTTTGTCAAGTTTCAAAGAGCTACTACAAACCATGTTGGAGTTAGAGTTCCAAATTCATCTATCTATATGAGAGAGAACAGAGGGAAACCTAAATATAAAAACTGCTACTGTAGACGAACGCTTCAACCTAGAAGAACAAAATTTGGTGAGCCAAGTGGGATTTGTGTACTGATCATTACCACCAAGTATTATCAAGATTGGGTGAAAAAATATTTGCTGGTATTTCGGAAACTCGTTATTTCTTAGAAGCTTGGCAACCCCTCTCAATGAAAGTGCTTTTCCACAGTCTGTGCCTAGGGCTACTTGAAGAGGAAACAAACCATAGAGACAAATCTGAGAACTCCTTTTTTTTGTCAAGTTTCAAAGAGCTACTACAAACCATGTTGGATTTAGAGTTCCAAATTAATCTTTCTATATAGGAGAGAACAGAGAGAAACCTAAATATAAAAACTGCTACTCTAGACGAACGCTTCAACCTAGAAGAACAAAATTTGGTGAGCCAAGTGGGATTTGTGTACTGATGATTAGCACCTAGTATCATCAAGATTGGGTGAAAAAATATTTGCTGGTATTTCGGAAACTCGTTATTTCGTAGACTTGGCAACCCCTCTCAATGAAAGTGCTTTCCACAGTCTGTGCCTAGGGCTACTTTAAGAGGAAACAAACCATAGAGACAAAACTGAGAACTCCTTTATTTTGTCAAGTTTCAAAGAGCTACTACAAACCATTTTGGATTTAGAGTTCCAAATTCATCTATCTACATGGGAGAGAACAGAGGGAAACCTAAATATAAAAACTGCTACTGTAGACGAACGCTTCAACCTAGAAGAACAAAATTTGGTGAGCCAAGTGGGATTTGTGTACTGATCATTACCACCAAGTATCATCAAGATTGGGTAAAAAAATATTTGCTGGAATTTCGGAAACTCGTAATTTCTTAGAAGCTTGGCCACCCCTCTCAATGAAAGTGCTTTTCCAGAGTCTGTGCCTAGGGCTATTTGAACAGGAAACAAACCATAGAGACAAAACTGAGAACTCATTTATTTTGTCAATTTTCAAAGAGCTACTACAAACCATGTTGGATTTAGAGTTCCAAATTCATCTATCTATATGGGAGAGAACAGAGGGAAACCTAAATATAAAAACTGCTACTGTAGACGAACGCTTCAACCTAGAAGAACAAAATTTGGTGAGCCAAGTGGGATTTGTGTACTGATCATTACCACCAAGTATTATCAAGATTGGGTGAAAAAATATTTGCTGGTATTTCGGAAACTCGTTATTTCTTGAAGCTTGGCAACCCATCTCAATGAAAGTGCTTTCCACAGTCTGTGCCTAGGCTACTTGAAGAGGAAACAAACCATAGAGACAAAACTGAGAACTCCTTTATTTTGTCAAGTTTCAAAGAGCTACTACAAACCATGTTGGAGTTAGAGTTCCAAATTCATCTATCTATATGAGAGAGAACAGAGGGAAACCTAAATATAAAAACTGCTACTGTAGACGAACGCTTCAACCTAGAAGAACAAAATTTGGTGAGCCAAGTGGGATTTGTGTACTGATCATTACCACCAAGTATTATCAAGATTGGGTGAAAAAATATTTGCTGGTATTTCGGAAACTCGTTATTTCGTAGAAGCTTGGCAACCCCTCTCAATGAAAGTGCTTTCCACAGTCTGTGCCTAGGGCTACTTTAAGAGGAAGCAAACCATAGAGAAAAAAATGAGAACTCCTTTATTTTGTCAAGTTTCAAAGAGCTACTACAAACCATGTTGGATTTAGAGTTCCAAATTCATCTATCTATATACGAGAGAACAGAGGGAAACCTAAATATAAAAACTGCTACTGTACACGAATGCTTC
Source organism: Callospermophilus lateralis (assembly GCF_048772815.1). NCBI lineage: Eukaryota > Metazoa > Chordata > Mammalia > Rodentia > Sciuridae > Callospermophilus > Callospermophilus lateralis. Next base: position 28,795 of record NW_027515311.1, read on the forward strand.
ATCCTAGTTGAACAAAAATTGGTTAGCCAAGTGGGATTTGTGTGCTGATCATTACCACCAAGTATCATCAAGTTTGGGTGAAAAAATATTTGCTGGTATTTCTGAAACTCGATATTTCTTAGAAGCTTGGCAACCCATCTCAATGAAAGTGCTTTTCCACAGTCTGTTCCTAGGGCTACTTGAAGAGGAAACAAACCAGAGAGACAAAACTGAGAACTCCTTTATTTTGTCAAGTTTCAAAGAGCTACTACAAACCATGTTGGATTTAGAGTTCCAAATTCATCTATCTGTGTAGGAGAGAACAGAGGGAAACCTAAATATAAAAACTGCTACTGTAGACGAACGCTTCAACCTAGAAGAACAAAATTTGGTAAGCCAAGTGGGATTTGTGTACTGATCATTACCACCAAGTATCATCAAGATTGGGTGAAAAAATATTTGCTGGTATTTCGGGAACTCGTTATTTCTTAGACGTTTGGCAACCCCTCTCAATGAAAGTGCTTTTCCACAGTCTGTGCCTAGGGCTACTTGAAGAGGAAACAAACCATAGAGACAAATCTGAGAACTCCTTTATTTTGTCAAGTTTCAAAGAGCTACTACAAACCATGTTGGATTTAGAGTTCCAAATTCATCTATATATATAGGAAAGAAGAGAGAGAAACCTAAATATAAAAACTGCTACTGTAGATGAACGCTTCAACCTAGAAGAACAAAATTTGGTGAGCCAAGTGGGATTTGTGTACTGATCATTACCACCAAGTATCAAAAAGATTGTGTGAAAAAATATTTTCTGGTATTTCGGAAACTCGTTATTTCTTGAAGCTTGGCAACCCATCTCAATGAAAGTGCTTTCCACAGTCTGTGCCTAGGGCTACATGAAGAGGAAACAAACCATAGCGACAAAACTGAGAACTCCTTTATTTTGTCAGGTTTCAAAGAGCTACTACAAACCATGTTGGATTTAGAGTTCCAAATTCATCTATCTATATAGGAGAGAACAGAGAGAAACCTAAATATAAAAACTGCTACTGTAGACGAACGCTTCAACCTAGAAGAACAAAATTTGGTGAGCCAAGTGGGATTTGTGTACTGATCATTACCACCAAGTATCATCAAGATTGGGTAAAAAAATATTTGCTGGTATTTCGGAAACTCGTGATTTCTTAGAAGCTTGGGAACCACTCTCAATGAAAGTGCTTTTCCACAGTCTGTGCCTAGGGCTACTTGTAGAGGAAACAAACCATAGCGACAAAACTGAGAACTCCTTTATTTGTCAAGTTTCAAAGAGCTACTACAAACCATGTTGGATTTAGAGTTCCAAATTAATCTTTCTATATAGGAGAGAACAGAGGGTAACCTAAATATAAAAACTGCTACTGTAGATGAACGCTTCAACCTAGAAGGACAAAATTTTTTGAGCCATGTGGGATTTGTGTACTGATCATTAGCACCAAGTATCATCAAGATTGGGTGAAAAAATATTTCCTGGTATTTCGGAAACTCGTTATTTCGTAGACTTGGCAACCCCTCTCAATGAAAGTGCTTTCCACAGTCTGTGCCTAGGGCTACTTGAAGAGGAAACAAACCATAGCGACAAAACTGAGAACTCCTTTATTTTGTCAAGTTTCAAAGAGCTACTACAAACTTGTTGGATTTAGAGTTCCAAATTCATCTTTCTATATAGGAGAGCACAGAGGGAAACCTAAATATAAAAACTGCTACTGTAGACGAACGCTTCAACCTAGAAGAACAAAATTTGGTGAGCCAAGTGGGATTTGTGTACTGATCATTAGCACCAAGTATCATCAAGATTGGGTGAAAAAATATTTGCTGGTATTTCGGAAACTCGTAATTTCTTAGAAGCTTGGCCACCCCTCTCAATGAAAGTGCTTTTCCACAGTCTGTTCCTAGGGCTACTTGAAGAGGAAACAAACCAGAGAGACAAAACTGAGAACTCCTTTATTTTGTCAAGTTTCAAAGAGCTACTACAAACCATGTTGGATTTAGAGTTCCAAATTCATCTATCTGTGTAGGAGAGAACAGAGGGAAACCTAAATATAAAAACTGCTACTGTAGACGAACGCTTCAACCTAGAAGAACAAAATTTGGTAAGCCAAGTGGGATTTGTGTACTGATCATTACCACCAAGTATCATCAAGATTGGGTGAAAAAATATTTGCTGGTATTTCGGGAACTCGTTATTTCTTAGACGTTTGGCAACCCCTCTCAATGAAAGTGCTTTTCCACAGTCTGTGCCTAGGGCTACTTGAAGAGGAAACAAACCATAGAGACAAATCTGAGAACTCCTTTATTTTGTCAAGTTTCAAAGAGCTACTACAAACCATGTTGGATTTAGAGTTCCAAATTCATCTATATATATAGGAAAGAACAGAGAGAAACCTAAATATAAAAACTGCTACTGTAGATGAACGCTTCAACCTAGAAGAACAAAATTTGGTGAGCCAAGTGGGATTTGTGTACTGATCATTACCACCAAGTATCAAAAAGATTGTGTGAAAAAATATTTTCTGGTATTTCGGAAACTCGTTATTTCTTGAAGCTTGGCAACCCATCTCAATGAAAGTGCTTTCCACAGTCTGTGCCTAGGGCTACTTTAAGAGGAAGCAAACCATAGAGAAAAAACTGAGAACTCCTTTATTTTGTCAAGTTTCAAAGAGCTACTACAAAACATGTTGGATTTAGAGTTCCAAATTCATCTATCTATATACGAGAGAACAGAGGGAAACCTAAATATAAAAACTGCTACTGTACACGAATGCTTCATCCTAGTTGAACAAAAATTGGTTAGCCAAGTGGGATTTGTGTGCTGATCATTACCACCAAGTATCATCAAGTTTGGGTGAAAAAATATTTGCTGGTATTCTGAAACTCGATATTTCTTACAAGCTTGGCAACCCATCTCAATGAAAGTGCTTTTCCACAGTCTGTTCCTAGGGCTACTTGAAGAGGAAACAAACCAGAGAGACAAAACTGAGAACTCCTTTATTTTGTCAAGTTTCAAAGAGCTACTACAAACCATGTTGGATTTAGAGTTCCAAATTCATCTATCTGTGTAGGAGAGAACAGAGGGAAACCTAAATATAAAAACTGCTACTGTAGACGAACGCTTCAACCTAGAAGAACAAAATTTGGTAAGCCAAGTGGGATTTGTGTACTGATCATTACCACCAAGTATCATCAAGATTGGGTGGAAAAATATTTGCTGGTATTTCGGGAACTCGTTATTTCTTAGAAGCTTGGCAACCCCTCTCAATGAAAGTGCTTTTCCACAGTCTGTGCCTAGGGCTACTTGAAGAGGAATCAAACCATAGAGACAAATCTGAGAACTCCTTTATTTTGTCAAGTTTCAAAGAGCTACTACAAACCATGTTGGATTTAGAGTTCCAAATTCATCTATCTGTGTAGGAGAGAACAGAGGGAAACCTAAATATAAAAACTGCTACTGTAGATGAACGCTTCAACCTAGAAGAACAAAATTTGGTGAGCCAAGTGGGATTTGTGTACTGATCATTACCACTAAGTATCAAAAAGATTGTGTGAAAAAATATTTTCTGGTATTTCGGAAACTCGTTATTTCTTGACTTGGCAACCCATCTCAATGAAAGTGCTTTTCCACAGTCTGTGCCTAGGGCTACTTGTAGAGGAAACAAACCATAGCGACAAAACTGAGAACTCCTTTATTTTGTCAAGTTTCAAAGAGCTACTACAAACCATGTTGGATTTAGAGTTCCAAATTAATCTTTCTATATAGGAGAGAACAGAGGGTAACTTAAATATAAAAACTGCTACTGTAGACGAACGCTTCAACCTAGAAGGACAAAATTTTTTGAGCCAAGTGGGATTTGTGTACTGATCATTAGCACCAAGTATCATCAAGATTGGGTGAAAAAATATTTCCTGGTATTTCGGAAACTCGTTATTTCGTAGACTTGGCAACCCCTCTCAATGAAAGTGCTTTCCACAGTCTGTGCCTAGGGCTACTTGAAGAGGAAACAAACCATAGCGACAAAACTGAGAACTCCTTTATTTTGTCAAGTTTCAAAGAGCTACTACAAACTTGTTGGATTTAGAGTTCCAAATTCATCTTTCTATATAGGAGAGCACAGAGGGAAACCTAAATATAAAAACTGCTACTGTAGACGAACGCTTCAACCTAGAAGAACAAAATTTGGTGAGCCAAGTGGGATTTGTGTACTGATCATTAGCACCAAGTATCATCAAGATTGGGTAAAAAAATATTTGCTGGAATTTCGGAAACTCGTAATTTCTTAGAAGCTTGGCAACCCCTCTCAATGAAAGTGCTTTTCCAGAGTCTGTGCCTAGGGCTATTTGAACAGGAAACAAACCATAGAGAAAAAACTGAGAACTCATTTATTTTGTGAATTTTCAAAGAGCTACTACAAACCATGTTGGATTTAGAGTTCCAAATTCATCTATCTATATGGGAGAGAACAGAGGGAAACCTAAATATAAAAACTGCTACTGTAGACGAACGCTTCAACCTAGAAGAACAAAATTTGGTGAGCCAAGTGGGATTTGTGTACTGATCATTACCACCAAGTACTATCAAGATTGGGTGAAAAAATATTTGCTGGTATTTCGGAAACTCATTATTTCTTGAAGCTTGGCAACCCATCTCAATGAAAGTGCTTTCCACAGTCTGTGCCTAGGGCTACTTGAAGAGGAAACAAACCATAGAGACAAAACTGAGAACTCCTTTATTTTGTCAAGTTTCAAAGAGCTACTACAAACCATGTTGGAGTTAGAGTTCCAAATTCATCTATCTATATGAGAGAGAACAGAGGGAAACCTAAATATAAAAACTGCTACTGTAGACGAACGCTTCAACCTAGAAGAACAAAATTTGGTGAGCCAAGTGGGATTTGTGTACTGATCATTACCACCAAGTATTATCAAGATTGGGTGAAAAAATATTTGCTGGTATTTCGGAAACTCGTAATTTCTTAGAAGCTTGGCAACCCCACTCAATGAGTGTGCTTTTCCAGAGTCTGTGCCTAGGGCTACTTGAACAGGAAACAAACCATAGAGACAAAACTGAGAACTCATTTATTTTGTCAAGTTTCAAAGAGCTACTACAAACCATGTTGGATTTAGAGTTCCAAATTCATCTATCTGTGTAGGAGAGAACAGAGGGAAACCTAAATATAAAAACTGCTACTGTAGACGAACGCTTCAACCTAGAAGAACAAAATTTGGTAAGCCAAGTGGGATTTGTGTACTGATCATTACCACCAAGTATCATCAAGATTGGGTGAAAAAATATTTGATGGTATTTCGGGAACTCGTTATTTCTTAGAAGCTTGGCAACCCCTCTCAATGAAAGTGCTTTTCCACAGTCTGTGCCTAGGGCTACTTGAAGAGGAAACAAACCATAGAGACAAATCTGAGAACTCCTTTATTTTGTCAAGTTTCAAAGAGCTACTACAAACCATGTTGGATTTAGAGTTCCAAATTCATCTATATATATAGGAAAGAACAGAGAGAAACCTAAATATAAAAACTGCTACTGTACATGAACGCTTCAACCTAGAAGAACAAAATTTGGTGAGCCAAGTGGGATTTGTGTACTGATCATTACCACCAAGTATCAAAATATTGTGTGAAAAAATATTTTCTGGTATTTCGGAAACTCGTTATTTCTTGAAGCTTGGCAACCCATCTCAATGAAAGTGCTTTCCACAGTCTGTGCCTAGGGCTACTTGAAGAGGAAACAAACCATAGCGACAAAACTGAGAACTCCTTTATTTTGTCAGGTTTCAAAGAGCTACTACAAACCATGTTGTATTTAGAGTTCCAAATTCATCTATCTATATGGGAGAGAACAGAGGGAAACCTAAATATAAAAACTGCTACTGTAGACGAACGCTTCAACCTAGAAGAACAAAATTTGGTGAGCCAAGTGGGATTTGTGTACTGATCATTACCACCAAGTACTATCAAGATTGGGTGAAAAAATATTTGCTGGTATTTCGGAAACTCGTTATTTCTTGAAGCTTGGCAACCCATCTCAATGAAAGTGCTTTCCACAGTCTGTGCCTAGGGCTACTTGAAGAGGAAACAAACCATAGAGACAAAACTGAGAACTCCTTTATTTTGTCAAGTTTCAAAGAGCTACTACAAACCATGTTGGAGTTAGAGTTCCAAATTCATCTATGTATATGAGAGAGAACAGAGGGAAACCTAAATATAAAAACTGCTACTGTAGACGAACGCTTCAACCTAGAAGAACAAAATTTGGTGAGCCAAGTGGGATTTGTGTACTGATCATTACCACCAAGTATCATCAAGATTGGGTAAAAAAATATTTGCTGGTATTTCGGAAACTCGTGATTTCTTAGAAGCTTGGGAACCACTCTCAATGAAAGTGCTTTTTCAGAGTCTGTGCCTAGGGCTACTTGAACAGGAAACAAACCATAAAGAAAAAACTGAGAACTCATTTATTTTGTCAAGTTTCAAAGAGCTACTACAAACCATGTTTTATTTAGAGTTCCAAATTCATCTATCTGTATAGGAGAGAACAGAGGGAAACCTAAATATAAAAATTGCTACTGTACACGAATGCTTCAACCTTAAGAACAAAATTTGGTGAGCCAAGTGGGATTTGTGTACTGATCATTACCACCAAGTATTATCAAGATTGGGTGAAAAAATATTTGCTGGTATTTCGGAAACTCGTTATTTCTTGAAGCTTGGCAACCCATCTCAATGAAAGTGCTTTCCACAGTCTGTGCCTAGGGCTACTTTAAGACTAAGCAAACCATAGAGAAAAAACTGAGAACTCCTTTATTTTGTCAAGTTTCAAAGAGCTACTACAAAACATGTTGGATTTAGAGTTCCAAATTCATCTATCTATATACGAGAGAACAGAGGGAAACCTAAATATAAAAACTGCTACTGTACACGAATGCTTCATCCTAGTTGAACAAAAATTGGTTAGCCAAGTGGGATTTGTGTGCTGATCATTACCACCAAGTATCATCAAGTTTGGGTGAAAAAATATTTGCTGGTATTTCTGAAACTCGATATTTCTTAGAAGCTTGGCAACCCATCTCAATGAAAGTGCTTTTCCACAGTCTGTTCCTAGGGCTACTTGAAGAGGAAACAAACCAGAGAGACAAAACTGAGAACTCCTTTATTTTGTCAAGTTTCAAAGAGCTACTACAAACCATGTTGGATTTAGAGTTCCAAATTCATCTATCTGTGTAGGAGAGAACAGAGGGAAACCTAAATATAAAAACTGCTACTGTAGACGAACGCTTCAACCTAGAAGAACAAAATTTGGTAAGCCAAGTGGGATTTGTGTACTGATCATTACCACCAAGTATCATCAAGATTGGGTGAAAAAATATTTGCTGGTATTTCGGGAACTCGTTATTTCTTAGAAGCTTGGCAACCCCTCTCAATGAAAGTGCTTTTCCACAGTCTGTGCCTAGGGCTACTTGAAGAGGAATCAAACCATAGAGACAAATCTGAGAACTCCTTTATTTTGTCAAGTTTCAAAGAGCTACTACAAACCATGTTGGATTTAGAGTTCCAAATTCATCTATATATATAGGAAAGAACAGAGAGAAACCTAAATATAAAAACTGCTACTGTAGATGAACGCTTCAACCTAGAAGATCAAAATTTGGTGAGCCAAGTGGGATTTGTGTACTGATCATTACCACTAAGTATCAAAAAGATTGTGTGAAAAAATATTTTCTGGTATTTCGGAAACTCGTTATTTCTTGACTTGGCAACCCATCTCAATGAAAGTGCTTTCCACAGTCTGTGCCTAGGGCTACTTGAAGAGGAAACAAACCATAGCGACAAAACTGAGAACTCCTTTATTTTGTCAGGTTTCAAAGAGCTACTACCAACCATGTTGGATTTAGAGTTCCAAATTCATCTATCTATATAGGAGAGAACAGAGAGAAACCTAAATATAAAAACTGCTACTGTAGACGAACGCTTCAATCTAGAAGAACAAAATTTGGTGAGCCAAGTGGGATTTGTGTACTGATCATTACCACCAAGTATCATCAAGATTGGGTAAAAAAATATTTGCTGGTATTTCGGAAACTCGTGATTTCTTAGAAGCTTGGGAACCACTCTCAATGAAAGTGCTTTTCCACAGTCTGTGCCTAGGGCTACTTGTAGAGGAAACAAACCATAGCGACAAAACTGAGAACTCCTTTATTTTGTCAAGTTTCAAAGAGCTACTACAAACCATGTTGGATTTAGAGTTCCAAATTAATCTTTCTATATAGGAGAGAACAGAGGGTAACCTAAATATAAAAACTGCTACTGTAGACGAACGCTTCAACCTAGAAGGACAAAATTTTTTGAGCCAAGTGGGATTTGTGTACTGATCATTAGCACCAAGTATCATCAAGATTGGGTGAAAAAATATTTCCTGGTATTTCGGAAACTCGTTATTTCGTAGACTTGGCAACCCCTCTCAATGAAAGTGCTTTCCACAGTCTGTGCCTAGGGCTACTTGAAGAGGAAACAAACCATAGCGACAAAACTGAGAACTCCTTTATTTTGTCAAGTTTCAAAGAGCTACTACAAACTTGTTGGATTTAGAGTTCCAAATTCATCTTTCTATATAGGAGAGCACAGAGGGAAACCTAAATATAAAAACTGCTACTGTAGACGAACGCTTCAACCTAGAAGAACAAAATTTGGTGAGCCAAGTGGGATTTGTGTACTGATCATTAGCACCAAGTATCATCAAGATTGGGTAAAAAAATATTTGCTGGAATTTCGGAAACTCGTAATTTCTTAGAAGCTTGGCAACCCCTCTCAATGAAAGTGCTTTTCCAGAGTCTGTGCCTAGGGCTATTTGAACAGGAAACAAACCATAGAGAAAAAACTGAGAACTCATTTATTTTGTGAATTTTCAAAGAGCTACTACAAACCATGTTGGATTTAGAGTTCCAAATTCATCTATCTATATGGGAGAGAACAGAGGGAAACCTAAATATAAAAACTGCTACTGTAGACGAACGCTTCAACCTAGAAGAACAAAATTTGGTGAGCCAAGTGGGATTTGTGTACTGATCATTACCACCAAGTACTATCAAGATTGGGTGAAAAAATATTTGCTGGTATTTCGGAAACTCGTTATTTCTTGAAGCTTGGCAACCCATCTCAATGAAAGTGCTTTCCACAGTCTGTGCCTAGGGCTACTTGAAGAGGAAACAAACCATAGAGACAAAACTGAGAACTCCTTTATTTTGTCAAGTTTCAAAGAGCTACTACAAACCATGTTGGAGTTAGAGTTCCAAATTCATCTATCTATATGAGAGAGAACAGAGGGAAACCTAAATATAAAAACTGCTACTGTAGACGAACGCTTCAAATTAGAAGAACAAAATTTGGTGAGCCAAGTGGGATTTGTGTACTGATCATTACCACCAAGTATTATCAAGATTGGGTGAAAAAATATTTGCTGGTATTTCGGAAACTCGTAATTTCTTAGAAGCTTGGCAACCCCTCTCAATGAAAGTGCTTTTCCAGAGTCTGTGCCTAGGGCTACTTGAACAGGAAACAAACCATAGAGACAAAACTGAGAACTCATTTATTTTGTCAAGTTTCAAAGAGCTACTACAAACCATGTTGGATTTAGAGTTCCAAATTCATCTATCTGTGTAGGAGAGAACAGAGGGAAACCTAAATATAAAAACTGCTACTGTAGACGAACGCTTCAACCTAGAAGAACAAAATTTGGTAAGCCAAGTGGGATTTGTGTACTGATCATTACCACCAAGTATCATCAAGATTGGGTGAAAAAATATTTGCTGGTATTTCGGGAACTCGTTATTTCTTAGAAGCTTGGCAACCCCTCTCAATGAAAGTGCTTTTCCACAGTCTGTGCCTAGGGCTACTTGAAGAGGAAACAAACCATAGAGACAAATCTGAGAACTCCTTTATTTTGTCAAGTTTCAAAGAGCTACTACAAACCATGTTGGATTTAGAGTTCCAAATTCATCTATATATATAGGAAAGAACAGAGAGAAACCTAAATATAAAAACTGCTACTGTACATGAACGCTTCAACCTAGAAGAACAAAATTTGGTGAGCCAAGTGGGATTTGTGTACTGATCATTACCACCAAGTATCAAAAATATTGTGTGAAAAAATATTTTCTGGTATTTCGGAAACTCGTTATTTCTTGAAGCTTGGCAACCCATCTCAATGAAAGTGCTTTCCACAGTCTGTGCCTAGGGCTACTTGAAGAGGAAACAAACCATAGAGACAAAACTGAGAACTCCTTTATTTTGTCAAGTTTCAAAGAGCTACTACAAACCATGTTGGAGTTAGAGTTCCAAATTCATCTATCTATATGAGAGAGAACAGAGGGAAACCTAAATATAAAAACTGCTACTGTAGACGAACGCTTCAAATTAGAAGAACAAAATTTGGTGAGCCAAGTGGGATTTGTGTACTGATCATTACCACCAAGTATTATCAAGATTGGGTGAAAAAATATTTGCTGGTATTTCGGAAACTCGTAATTTCTTAGAAGCTTGGCAACCCTCTCAATGAAAGTGCTTTTCCAGAGTCTGTGCCTAGGGCTACTTGAACAGGAAACAAACCATAGAGACAAAACTGAGAACTCATTTATTTTGTCAAGTTTCAAAGAGCTACTACAAACCATGTTGGATTTAGAGTTCCAAATTCATCTATCTGTGTAGGAGAGAACAGAGGGAAACCTAAATATAAAAACTGCTACTGTAGACGAACGCTTCAACCTAGAAGAACAAAATTTGGTAAGCCAAGTGGGATTTGTGTACTGATCATTACCACCAAGTATCATCAAGATTGGGTGAAAAAATATTTGCTGGTATTTCGGGAACTCGTTATTTCTTAGAAGCTTGGCAACCCCTCTCAATGAAAGTGCTTTTCCACAGTCTGTGCCTAGGGCTACTTGAAGAGGAAACAAACCATAGAGACAAATCTGAGAACTCCTTTATTTTGTCAAGTTTCAAAGAGCTACTACAAACCATGTTGGATTTAGAGTTCCAAATTCATCTATATATATAGGAAAGAACAGAGAGAAACCTAAATATAAAAACTGCTACTGTACATGAACGCTTCAACCTAGAAGAACAAAATTTGGTGAGCCAAGTGGGATTTGTGTACTGATCATTACCACCAAGTATCAAAAATATTGTGTGAAAAAATATTTTCTGGTATTTCGGAAACTCGTTATTTCTTGAAGCTTGGCAACCCATCTCAATGAAAGTGCTTTCCACAGTCTGTGCCTAGGGCTACTTGAAGAGGAAACAAACCATAGCGACAAAACTGAGAACTCCTTTATTTTGTCAGGTTTCAAAGAGCTACTACAAACCATGTTGGATTTAGAGTTCCAAATTCATCTATCTATATAGGAGAGAACAGAGAGAAACCTAAATATAAAAACTGCTACTGTAGACGAACGCTTCAACCTAGAAGAACAAAATTTGGTGAGCCAAGTGGGATTTGTGTACTGATCATTAGCACCAAGTATCATCAAGATTGGGTAAAAAATATTTGCTGGAATTTCGGAAACTCGTGATTTCTTAGAAGCTTGGGAACCACTCTCAATGAAAGTGCTTTTTCAGAGTCTGTGCCTAGGGCTACTTGAACAGGAAACAAACCATAGAGAAAAAACTGAGAACTCATTTATTTTGTGAATTTTCAAAGAGCTACTACAAACCATGTTGGATTTAGAGTTCCAAATTCATCTATCTATATGGGAGAGAACAGAGGGAAACCTAAATATAAAAACTGCTACTGTAGACGAACGCTTCAACCTAGAAGAACAAAATTTGGTGAGCCAAGTGGGATTTGTGTACTGATCATTACCACCAAGTACTATCAAGATTGGGTGAAAAAATATTTGCTGGTATTTCGGAAACTCGTTATTTCTTGAAGCTTGGCAACCCATCTCAATGAAAGTGCTTTCCACAGTCTGTGCCTAGGGCTACTTGAAGAGGAAACAAACCATAGAGACAAAACTGAGAACTCCTTTATTTTGTCAAGTTTCAAAGAGCTACTACAAACCATGTTGGAGTTAGAGTTCCAAATTCATCTATCTATATGAGAGAGAACAGAGGGAAACCTAAATATAAAAACTGCTACTGTAGACGAACGCTTCAAATTAGAAGAACAAAATTTGGTGAGCCAAGTGGGATTTGTGTACTGATCATTACCACCAAGTATTATCAAGATTGGGTGAAAAAATATTTGCTGGTATTTCGGAAACTCGTAATTTCTTAGAAGCTTGGCAACCCCTCTCAATGAAAGTGCTTTTCCAGAGTCTGTGCCTAGGGCTACTTGAACAGGAAACAAACCATAGAGACAAAACTGAGAACTCATTTATTTTGTCAAGTTTCAAAGAGCTACTACAAACCATGTTGGATTTAGAGTTCCAAATTCATCTATCTGTGTAGGAGAGAACAGAGGGAAACCTAAATATAAAAACTGCTACTGTAGACGAACGCTTCAACCTAGAAGAACAAAATTTGGTAAGCCAAGTGGGATTTGTGTACTGATCATTACCACCAAGTATCATCAAGATTGGGTGAAAAAATATTTGCTGGTATTTCGGGAACTCGTTATTTCTTAGAAGCTTGGCAACCCCTCTCAATGAAAGTGCTTTTCCACAGTCTGTGCCTAGGGCTACTTGAAGAGGAAACAAACCATAGAGACAAATCTGAGAACTCCTTTATTTTGTCAAGTTTCAAAGAGCTACTACAAACCATGTTGGATTTAGAGTTCCAAATTCATCTATATATATAGGAAAGAACAGAGAGAAACCTAAATATAAAAACTGCTACTGTACATGAACGCTTCAACCTAGAAGAACAAAATTTGGTGAGCCAAGTGGGATTTGTGTACTGATCATTACCACCAAGTATCAAAAATATTGTGTGAAAAAATATTTTCTGGTATTTCGGAAACTCGTTATTTCTTGAAGCTTGGCAACCCATCTCAATGAAAGTGCTTTCCACAGTCTGTGCCTAGGGCTACTTGAAGAGGAAACAAACCATAGAGACAAAACTGAGAACTCCTTTATTTTGTCAAGTTTCAAAGAGCTACTACAAACCATGTTGGAGTTAGAGTTCCAAATTCATCTATCTATATGAGAGAGAACAGAGGGAAACCTAAATATAAAAACTGCTACTGTAGACGAACGCTTCAAATTAGAAGAACAAAATTTGGTGAGCCAAGTGGGATTTGTGTACTGATCATTACCACCAAGTATTATCAAGATTGGGTGAAAAAATATTTGCTGGTATTTCGGAAACTCGTAATTTCTTAGAAGCTTGGCAACCCCTCTCAATGAAAGTGCTTTTCCAGAGTCTGTGCCTAGGGCTACTTGAACAGGAAACAAACCATAGAGACAAAACTGAGAACTCATTTATTTTGTCAAGTTTCAAAGAGCTACTACAAACCATGTTGGATTTAGAGTTCCAAATTCATCTATCTGTGTAGGAGAGAACAGAGGGAAACCTAAATATAAAAACTGCTACTGTAGACGAACGCTTCAACCTAGAAGAACAAAATTTGGTAAGCCAAGTGGGATTTGTGTACTGATCATTACCACCAAGTATCATCAAGATTGGGTGAAAAATATTTGCTGGTATTTCGGGAACTCGTTATTTCTTAGAAGCTTGGCAACCCCTCTCAATGAAAGTGCTTTTCCACAGTCTGTGCCTAGGGCTACTTGAAGAGGAAACAAACCATAGAGACAAATCTGAGAACTCCTTTATTTTGTCAAGTTTCAAAGAGCTACTACAAACCATGTTGGATTTAGAGTTCCAAATTCATCTATATATATAGGAAAGAACAGAGAGAAACCTAAATATAAAAACTGCTACTGTACATGAACGCTTCAACCTAGAAGAACAAAATTTGGTGAGCCAAGTGGGATTTGTGTACTGATCATTACCACCAAGTATCAAAAATATTGTGTGAAAAAATATTTTCTGGTATTTCGGAAACTCGTTATTTCTTGAAGCTTGGCAACCCATCTCAATGAAAGTGCTTTCCACAGTCTGTGCCTAGGGCTACTTGAAGAGGAAACAAACCATAGCGACAAAACTGAGAACTCCTTTATTTTGTCAGGTTTCAAAGAGCTACTACAAACCATGTTGGATTTAGAGTTCCAAATTCATCTATCTATATAGGAGAGAACAGAGAGAAACCTAAATATAAAAACTGCTACTGTAGACGAACGCTTCAACCTAGAAGAACAAAATTTGGTGAGCCAAGTGGGATTTGTGTACTGATCATTACCACCAAGTATCATCAAGATTGGGTAAAAAATATTTGCTGGTATTTCGGAAACTCGTGATTTCTTAGAAGCTTGGGAACCACTCTCAATGAAAGTGCTTTTTCAGAGTCTGTGCCTAGGGCTACTTGAACAGGAAACAAACCATAAAGACAAAACTGAGAACTCATTTATTTTGTCAAGTTTCAAAGAGCTACTACAAACCATGTTTTATTTAGAGTTCCAAATTCATCTATCTGTATAGGAGAGAACAGAGGGAAACCTAAATATAAAAATTGCTACTGTACACGAATGCTTCAACCTAGAAGAACAAAATTTGGTGAGCCAAGTGGGATTTGTGTACTGATCATTACCACCAAGTATTATCAAGATTGGGTGAAAAAATATTTGCTGGTATTTCGGAAACTCGTTATTTCTTGAAGCTTGGCAACCCATCTCAATGAAAGTGCTTTCCACAGTCTGTGCCTAGGGCTACTTTAAGAGGAAGCAAACCATAGAGAAAAAACTGAGAACTCCTTTATTTTGTCAAGTTTCAAAGAGCTACTACAAAACATGTTGGATTTAGAGTTCCAAATTCATCTATCTATATACGAGAGAACAGAGGGAAACCTAAATATAAAAACTGCTACTGTACACGAATGCTTCATCCTAGTTGAACAAAAATTGGTTAGCCAAGTGGGATTTGTGTGCTGATCATTACCACCAAGTATCATCAAGTTTGGTTGAAAAAACATTTGCTGGTATTTCTGAAACTCGATATTTCTTACAAGCTTGGCAACCCATCTCAATGAAAGTGCTTTTCCACAGTCTGTTCCTAGGGCTACTTGAAGAGGAAACAAACCAGAGAGACAAAACTGAGAACTCCTTTATTTTGTCAAGTTTCAAAGAGCTACTACAAACCATGTTGGATTTAGAGTTCCAAATTCATCTATCTGTGTAGGAGAGAACAGAGGGAAACCTAAATATAAAAACTGCTACTGTAGACGAACGCTTCAACCTGGAAGAACAAAATTTGGTAAGCCAAGTGGGATTTGTGTACTGATCATTACCACCAAGTATCATCAAGATTGGGTGAAAAAATATTTGCTGGTATTTCGGGAACTCGTTATTTCTTAGAAGCTTGGCAACCCCTCTCAATGAAAGTGCTTTTCCACAGTCTGTGCCTAGGGCTACTTGAAGAGGAATCAAACCATAGAGACAAATCTGAGAACTCCTTTATTTTGTCAAGTTTCAAAGAGCTACTACAAACCATGTTGGATTTAGAGTTCCAAATTCATCTATATATATAGGAAAGAACAGAGAGAAACCTAAATATAAAAACTGCTACTGTAGATGAACGCTTCAACCTAGAAAAACAAAATTTGGTGAGCCAAGTGGGATTTGTGTACTGATCATTACCACTAACTATCAAAAAGATTGTGTGAAAAATATTTTCTGGTATTTCGGAAACTCGTTATTTCTTGACTTGGCAACCCATCTCAATGAAAGTGCTTTCCACAGTCTGTGCCTAGGGCTACTTGAAGAGGAAACAAACCATAGCGACAAAACTGAGAACTCCTTTATTTTGTCAGGTTTCAAAGAGCTACTACAAACCATGTTGGATTTAGAGTTCCAAATTCATCTATCTATATAGGAGAGAACAGAGAGAAACCTAAATATAAAAACTGCTACTGTAGACGAACGCTTCAATCTAGAAGAACAAAATTTGGTGAGCCAAGTGGGATTTGTGTACTGATCATTACCACCAAGTATCATCAAGATTGGGTAAAAAAAATATTTGCTGGTATTTCGGAAACTCGTGATTTCTTAGAAGCTTGGGAACCACTCTCAATGAAAGTGCTTTTCCACAGTCTGTGCCTAGGGCTACTTGTAGAGGAAACAAACCATAGCGACAAAACTGAGAACTCCTTTATTTTGTCAAGTTTCAAAGAGCTACTACAAACCATGTTGGATTTAGAGTTCCAAATTAATCTTTCTATATAGGAGAGAACAGAGGGTAACCTAAATATAAAAACTGCTACTGTAGACGAACGCTTCAACCTAGAAGGACAAAATTTTTTGAGCCAAGTGGGATTTGTGTACTGATCATTAGCACCAAGTATCATCAAGATTGGGTGAAAAAATATTTCCTGGTATTTCGGAAACTCGTTATTTCGTAGACTTGGCAACCCCTCTCAATGAAAGTGCTTTCCACAGTCTGTGCCTAGGGCTACTTGAAGAGGAAACAAACCATAGCGACAAAACTGAGAACTCCTTTATTTTGTCAAGTTTCAAAGAGCTACTACAAACTTGTTGGATTTAGAGTTCCAAATTCATCTTTCTATATAGGAGAGCACAGAGGGAAACTTAAATATAAAAACTGCTACTGTAGACGAACGCTTCAACCTAGAAGAACAAAATTTGGTGAGCCAAGTGGGATTTGTGTACTGATCATTAGCACCAAGTATCATCAAGATTGGGTAAAAAAATATTTGCTGGAATTTCGGAAACTCGTAATTTCTTAGAAGCTTGGCAACCCCTCTCAATGAAAGTGCTTTTCCAGAGTCTGTGCCTAGGGCTATTTGAACAGGAAACAAACCATAGAGAAAAAACTGAGAACTCATTTATTTTGTGAATTTTCAAAGAGCTACTACAAACCATGTTGGATTTAGAGTTCCAAATTCATCTATCTATATGGGAGAGAACAGAGGGAAACCTAAATATAAAAACTGCTACTGTAGACGAACGCTTCAACCTAGAAGAACAAAATTTGGTGAGCCAAGTGGGATTTGTGTACTGATCATTACCACCAAGTACTATCAAGATTGGGTGAAAAAATATTTGCTGGTATTTCGGAAACTCGTTATTTCTTGAAGCTTGGCAACCCATCTCAATGAAAGTGCTTTCCACAGTCTGTGCCTAGGGCTACTTGAAGAGGAAACAAACCATAGAGACAAAACTGAGAACTCCTTTATTTTGTCAAGTTCAAAGAGCTACTACAAACCATGTTGGAGTTAG
This sequence comes from Callospermophilus lateralis, assembly GCF_048772815.1. Taxonomy (NCBI): domain Eukaryota; kingdom Metazoa; phylum Chordata; class Mammalia; order Rodentia; family Sciuridae; genus Callospermophilus; species Callospermophilus lateralis. Next base: position 46,101 of record NW_027515311.1, read on the forward strand.
AGTTCCAAATTCATCTATCTATATGAGAGAGAACAGAGGGAAACCTAAATATAAAAACTGCTACTGTAGACGAACGCTTCAACCTAGAAGAACAAAATTTGGTGAGCCAAGTGGGATTTGTGTACTGATCATTACCACCAAGTATTATCAAGATTGGGTGAAAAAATATTTGCTGGTATTTCGGAAACTCGTAATTTCTTAGAAGCTTGGCAACCCCTCTCAATGAAAGTGCTTTTCCAGAGTCTGTGCCTAGGGCTACTTGAACAGGAAACAAACCATAGAGACAAAACTGAGAACTCATTTATTTTGTCAAGTTTCAAAGAGCTACTACAAACCATGTTGGATTTAGAGTTTCCAAATTCATCTATCTGTGTAGGAGAGAACAGAGGGAAACCTAAATATAAAAACTGCTACTGTAGACGAACGCTTCAACCTAGAAGAACAAAATTTGGTAAGCCAAGTGGGATTTGTGTACTGATCATTACCACCAAGTATCATCAAGATTGGGTGAAAAAATATTTGCTGGTATTTCGGGAACTCGTTATTTCTTAGAAGCTTGGCAACCCCTCTCAATGAAAGTGCTTTTCCACAGTCTGTGCCTAGGGCTACTTGAAGAGGAAACAAACCATAGAGACAAATCTGAGAACTCCTTTATTTTGTCAAGTTTCAAAGAGCTACTACAAACCATGTTGGATTTAGAGTTCCAAATTCATCTATATATATAGGAAAGAACAGAGAGAAACCTAAATATAAAAACTGCTACTGTACATGAACGCTTCAACCTAGAAGAACAAAATTTGGTGAGCCAAGTGGGATTTGTGTACTGATCATTACCACCAAGTATCAAAAATATTGTGTGAAAAAATATTTTCTGGTATTTCGGAAACTCGTTATTTCTTGAAGCTTGGCAACCCATCTCAATGAAAGTGCTTTCCACAGTCTGTGCCTAGGGCTACTTGAAGAGGAAACAAACCATAGCGACAAAACTGAGAACTCCTTTATTTTGTCAGGTTTCAAAGAGCTACTACAAACCATGTTGGATTTAGAGTTCCAAATTCATCTATCTATATAGGAGAGAACAGAGAGAAACCTAAATATAAAAACTGCTACTGTAGACGAACGCTTCAACCTAGAAGAACAAAATGGTGAGCCAAGTGGGATTTGTGTACTGATCATTACCACCAAGTATCATCAAGATTGGGTAAAAAAATATTTGCTGGTATTTCGGAAACTCGTGATTTCTTAGAAGCTTGGGAACCACTCTCAATGAAAGTGCTTTTTCAGAGTCTGTGCCTAGGGCTACTTGAACAGGAAACAAACCATAAAGACAAAAAACTGAGAACTCATTTATTTTGTCAAGTTTCAAAGAGCTACTACAAACCATGTTTTATTTAGAGTTCCAAATTCATCTATCTGTATAGGAGAGAACAGAGGGAAACCTAAATATAAAAATTGCTACTGTACACGAATGCTTCAACCTAGAAGAACAAAATTTGGTGAGCCAAGTGGGATTTGTGTACTGATCATTAGCAACAAGTATCATCAAGATTGGGGGAAAAAATATTTGCTGGTATTTCGGAAACTCGTTATTTCTTAGAAGCTTGGCAACCCCTCTCAATGAAAGTGCTTTTCCACAGTCTGTGCCTAGGGCTACTTGAAAAGGAAACAAACCATAGAGACAAAACTGAGAACTCATTTATTTTGTCAATTTTCAAAGAGCTACTACAAACCATGTTGGATTTAGAGTTCCAAATTCATCTATCTATATGGGAGAGAACAGAGGGAAACCTAAATATAAAAACTGCTACTGTAGACGAACGCTTCAACCTAGAAGAACAAAATTTGGTGAGCCAAGTGGGATTTGTGTACTGATCATTACCACCAAGTATTATCAAGATTGGGTGAAAAAATATTTGCTGGTATTTCGGAAACTCGTTATTTCGTAGAAGCTTGGCAACCCCTCTCAATGAAAGGCTTTTTCAGAGTCTGTGCCTAGGGCTACTTGAACAGGAAACAAACCATAGAGACAAAACTGAGAACTCCTTTATTTTGTCAAGTTTCAAAGAGCTACTACAAACCATGTTTTATTTAGAGTTCCAAATTCATCTATCTGTATAGGAGAGAACAGAGGGAAACCTAAATATAAAAATTGCTACTGTACACGAATGCTTCAACCTAGAAGAACAAAATTTGGTGAGCCAAGTGGGATTTGTGTACTGATCATTAGCAACAAGTATCATCAAGATTGGGGGAAAAAATATTTGCTGGTATTTCGGAAACTCGTTATTTCTTAGAAGCTTGGCAACCTCTCTCAATGAAAGTGCTTTTCCACAGTCTGTGCCTAGGGCTACTTGAAAAGGAAACAAACCATAGAGACAAATCTGAGAACTCCTTTATTTTGTCAAGTTTCAAAGAGCTACTACAAACCATGTTGGATTTAGAGTTCCAAATTCCTCTATCTATATAGGAGAGAACAGAGAGAAACCTAAATATAAAAACTGCTACTGTAGACGAACGCTTCAACCTAGAAGAACAAAATTTGGTGAGACAAGTGTGATTTGTGTACTGATCATTACCACCAAGTATCAACAAGATTGTGTGAAAAAATATTTGCTGGTATTTCGGAAACTCGTTATTTCTTAGAAGCTTGGCAACCCATCTCAATGAAAGTGCTTTCCACAGTCTGTGCCTAGGGCTAATTGAAGAGGAAACAAACCATAGAGACAAACTGAGAACTCCTTTATTTTGTCAAATTTCAAAGAGCTACTAAAAACCATGTTGGATTTAGAGTTCCAAATTCATCTATCTATATATGAGAGAACAGAGTGAAACCTAAATATAAAAACTGCTACTGTAGACGAACGCTTCAACCTAGAAGAACAAAATTTGGTGAGCCAAGTGGGATTTGTGTACTGATCATTACCACCAAGTATCATCAAGATTGGGTGAAAAAATATTTGCTGGTATTTCGGAAACTCGTGATTTCTTAGAAGCTTGGGAACCCCTCTCAATGAAAGTGCTTTTCCACAGTCTGTGCCTAGTGCTACTTGACTAGGAAACAAACCATAGCGAAAAAACAGAGAACTCCTTTATTTTGTCAAGTTTCAAAGAGCTACTACAAACCATGTTGGATTTAGAGTTCCAAATTCATCTATCTGTATAAGAGAGAACAGAGGGAGACGTAAATATAAAAACTGCTACTGTACAGGAACGCCTCAACCTAGAAGAACAAAATTTGGTGAGCCAAGTGGGATTTGTGTACTGATCATTACCACCAAGTATCATCAAGTTTGGATGAAAAAATATTTGGTGGTATTTCGGGAACTCGTTATTTCTTAGAAGCTTGGCAACCCCTCTCAATGAAAGTGCTTTTCCACAGTCTGTGCCTAGGGCTACTTGAAGAGGAAACAAACCATAGAGACAAATCTGAGAACTCCTTTTTTTTGTCAAGTTTCAAAGAGCTACTACAAACCATGTTGGATTTAGAGTTCCAAATTAATCTTTCTATATAGGAGAGAACAGAGGGAAACCTAAATATAAAAACTGCTACTCTAGACGAACGCTTCAACCTAAAGAACAAAATTTGGTGAGCCATGTGGGATTTGTGTACTGATGATTAGCACCAAGTATCATCAAGATTGGGTGAAAAAATATTTGCTGGTATTTCGGAAACTCGTTATTTCGTAGACTTGGCAACCCCTCTCAATGAAAGTGCTTTCCACAGTCTGTGCCTAGGGCTACTTTAAGAGGAAACAAACCATAGAGACAAAACTGAGAACTCCTTTATTTTGTCAAGTTTCAAAGAGCTACTACAAACCATTTTGTATTTAGAGTTCCAAATTCATCTATCTACATGGGAGAGAACAGAGGGAAACCTAAATATACAAACTGCTACTGTAGACGAACGCTTCAACCTAGAAGAACAAAATTTGGTGATCCAAGTGGGATTTGTGTACTGATCATTAGCACCAAGTATCATCAAGATTGGGTAAAAAAATATTTGCTGGAATTTCGGAAACTCGTAATTTCTTATAAGCTTGGCAACCCCTCTCAATGAAAGTGCTTTTCCAGAGTCTGTGCCTAGGGCTATTTGAACAGGAAACAAACCATAGAGACAAAACTGAGAACTCATTTATTTTGTCAATTTTCAAAGAGCTACTACAAACCATGTTGGATTTAGAGTTCCAAATTCATCTATCTATATGGGAGAGAACAGAGGGAAACCTAAATATAAAAACTGCTACTGTAGACGAACGCTTCAACCTAGAAGAACAAAATTTGGTGAGCCAAGTGGGATTTGTGTACTGATCATTACCACCAAGTATTATCAAGATTGGGTGAAAAAATATTTGCTGGTATTTCGGAAACTCGTTATTTCGTAGAAGCTTCGCAACCCCTCTCAATGAAAGTGCTTTCCACAGTTTCTGCCTAGGGCTACTTGAAGAGGAAACAAACCATAGAGACAAAACTGAGAACTCCTTTATTTTGTCAACTTTCAAAGAGCTACTACAAACCATGTTGGATTTAGAGTTCCAAATTCATCTATTTGTATTGGAGAGAACAGAGGAAAACCTAAATATAAAAAATGCTACTGTACACGAACGCTTCAACCTAGAAGAACTAAATTTGGTGAGCCAAGTGGGATTTGTGTACTGATTATTAGCAACAAGTATCATCAAGATTGGGTGAAAAAATATTTGCTGGTATTTCGGAAACTCGTGATTTCTTAGAAGCTTGGCAACCCCTCTCAATGAAAGTGCTTTTCCACAGTCTGTGCCTAGGGCTACTTGAAGAGGAAACAAACCATAGCGACAAAACTGAGAACTCCTTTATTTTGTCAAGTTTCAAAGAGCTACTACAAACCATGTTGGATTTAGAGTTCCAAATTCATCTTTCTATATAGGAGAGAACAGAGGGAAACCTAAATATAAAAACTGCTACTGTAGACGAACGCTTCAACCTAGAAGAACAAAATTTGGTGAGCCAAGTAGGATTTGTGTACTGATCATTACCACCAAGTATCAACAAGATTGTGTGAAAAAATATTTGCTGGTATTTCGGAAACTCGTTATTTCGTAGACTTGGCAACCCCTCTCAATGAAAGTGCTTTCCAAAGTCTGTGCCTAGGGCTACTTGAAGAGGAAACAAACCATAGAAAAAAAACTGAGAACTCCTTTATTTTGTCAAATTTCAAAGAGCTACTAAAAACCATGTTGGATTTAGAGTTCCAAATTCATCTATCTATATAGGAGAAAACAGAGAGAAACCTAAATATAAAAACTGTACTGTAGACAAACGCTTCAACCTAGAAGAACAAAATTTGGTGAGCCAAGTGGGATTTGTGTACTGATCATTACCACCAAGTATCAACAAGATTGTGTGAAAAAATATTTGCTGGTATTTCGGAAACTCGTTATTTCTTAGTATCTTTGCAACCCATCTCAATGAAAGTTCTTTCCACAGTCTGTGCCTAGGGCTACTTGAAGAGGAAACAAACCATAGAGACAAAACTGAGAACTCCTTTATTTTGTCAAGTTTCAAAGAGCTACTACAAACCATGTTGGATTTAGAGTTCCAAATTCATCTATCTATATATGAGAGAACAGAGTGAAACCTAAATATAAAAACTGCTACTGTAGACGAACGCTTCAACCTAGAAGAACAAAATTTGGTGAGCCAAGTGGGATTTGTGTACTGATCATTACCACCAAGTATCATCAAGATTGGGTGAAAAAATATTTGCTGGTATTTCGGAAACTCGTTATTTCTTAGAAGCTTGGCAACCCCTCTCTATGAAAGTGGTTTTCCACAGTCTGTGCCTAGGGCTACTTGAAGAGGAAACAAACCATAGAGACAAAACTGAGAACTCCTTTATTTTGTCAGGTTTCAAAGAGCTACTACAAACCATGTTGGATTTAGAGTTCCAAATTCATCTTTCTATATAGAAGAGAACAGAGGGAAACCTAAATATAAAAACTGCTACTGTAGACGAACGCTTCAACCTAGAAGAACAAAATTTGGTGAGCCAAGTGGGATTTGTGTACTGATCATTACCACCAAGTATCAACAAGATTGTGTGAAAAAATATTTGCTGGTATTTCGGAAACTCGTTATTTCTTAGAAGCTTGGCAAACCATCTCAATGAAAGTGCTTTCCACAGTCTGTGCCTAGGGCTACTTGAAGAGGAAACAAACCATAGAGACAAAACTGAGAACTCCTTTATTTTTTCAAGTTTTAAAGAGCTACTACAAACCATGTTGGATTTAGAGTTCCAAATTCATCTATCTATATAGGAGAGAACAGAGGGAAACCTAAATATAAAAACTGCTACTGTAGACAAACGCTTCAACCTAGAAGAACAAAATTTGGTGAGCCAAGTGGGATTTGTGTACTGATCATTACCACGAAGTATCATCAAGATTGGGTGAAAAAATATTTGCTGGTATTTCGGAAACTCGTTATTTCTTAGAAGCTTGGCAACCCCTCTCAATGAAAGTGCTTTTCCACAGTCTGTGCCTAGGGCTACTTGAAGAGGAAACAAACCATAGAGACAAATCTAAGAACTCCTTTATTTTGTCAAGTTTCAAAGAGCTACTACAAACCATGTTGGATTTTGGGTTCCAAATTCATCTATCTGTGTAGGAGAGAACAGAGGGAAACCTAAATATAAAAACTGCTACTCTAGACGAATGCTTCAACCTAGAAGAACAAAATTTGGTAAGCCAAGTGGGATTTGTGTACTGATCATTACCTCCAAGTATCATCAAGATTGGGTGAAAAAATATTTGCTGGTATTTCGGAAACTCGTTATTTCTTAGAAGCTTGGCAACCCCTCTCAATGAAAGTGCTTTTCCACAGTCTGTGCCTAGGGCTACTTGAAGAGGAAACAAACCAAAGAGACAAATCTGAGAACTCCTTTATTTTGTCAAGTTTCAAAGAGCTACTACAAACCATGTTGGATTTAGAGTTCCAAATTCATCTATCTATATAGGAGAGAACAGAGAGAAACCTAAATATAAAAACTGTACTGTAGACGAACGCTTCAACCTAGAAGAACAAAATTTGGTGAGCCAAGTGGGATTTGTACTGATCATTACCACCAAGTATCAACAAGATTGTGTGAAAAAATATTTGCTGGTATTTGGGAAACTCGTTATTTCTTAGAAGCTTGGCAACCCATCTCAATGAAAGTGCTTTCCACAGTCTGTGCCTAGGGCTTCTTGAAGAGGAAACATACCATAGAGACAAAACTGAGAACTCCTTTATTTTGTCAAGTTTCAAAGAGCTACTACAAACCATGTTTTATTTAGAGTTCCAAATTCATCTTTCTATATAGGAGAGAACAGAGGGAAACCTAAATATAAAAACTGCTACTGTAGACGAACGCTTCAACCTAGAAGAACAAAATTTGGTGAGCCAAGTGGGATTTGTGTACTGATCATTACCACCAAGTATCATCAAGATTGGGTGAAAAAATATTTGCTGGTATTTCGGAAACTCGTGATTTCTTAGAAGCTTGGGAACCCCTCTCAATGAAAGTGCTTTTCCACAGTCTGTGCCTAGGGCTACTTTAGAGGAATCAAACCATAGAGACAAAACTCACAACTCCTTTATTTTGTCAAGTTTCAAAGAGCTACTACAAACCATGTTGGATTTAGAGTTCCAAATTCATCTTTCTATATAGGAGAGAACAGAGGGAAACCTAAATATAAAAACTGCTACTGTAGACGAACGCTTCAACCTAGAAGAACAAAATTTGGTGAGCCAAGTGGGATTTGTGTACTGATCATTACCACCAAGTATCATCAAGATTGGGTGAAAAAATATTTGCTGGTATATCGGAAACTCGTTATTTCGTAGACTTGGAAACCCCTCTCAATGAAAGTGCTTTCCACAGTCTGTGCCTAGGGCTACTTGAAGAGGAAACAAACCATAGAGACAAAACTGAGAACTCCTTTATTTTGTCAAGTTTCAAAGAGCTACTACAAACCATGTTGGATTTAGAGTTCCAAATTTATCTATCTATATGGGAGAGAACAGACGGAAACCTAAATATAAAAACTGCTACTGTAGACGAACGCTTCAACCTAGAAGAACAAAATTTGGTGAGCCAAGTGGGATTTGTGTACTGATCATTACCACCAAGTATTATCAAGATTGGGTGAAAAAATATTTTCTGGTATTTCGGAAACTCGTTATTTCGTAGAAGCTTGGCAACCAATCTCAATGAAAGTGCTTTCCACAGTCTGTGCCTAGGGCTACTTGAAGAGGAAACAAACCATAGAGACAAAACTGAGAATTCCTTTATTTTGTCAAGTTTCAAAGAGCTACTACAAACCATGTTGGATTTTGGGTTCCAAATTCATCTATCTGTATAGGAGAGAACAGAGGGAAACCTAAATATAAAAACTGCTACTGAACACGAACGCTTCAACCTAGAAGAACTAAATTTGGTGAGCCAAGTGGGATACTTGTACTGATTTTTAGCAACAAGTATCATCAAGATTGGGTGAAAAAATATTTGCTGGTATTTCGGAAACTCGTTATTTCTTAGAAGCTTGGCAACCCCTCTCAATGAAAGTGCTTTTCCACAGTCTGTGCCTAGGGTTACTTGAATAGGAAACAAACCATAGCGACAAAACTGAGAACTCCTTTATTTGGTCAAGTTTCAAAGAGCTACTACAAACCATGTTGGATTTAGAGTTCCAAATTCATCTTTCTATATAGGAGAGAACAGAGGGAAACCTAAATATAAAAACTGCTCCTGTAGACGAACGCTTCAACCTAGAAGAACAAAATTTGGTGAGCCAAGTGGGATTTGTGTACTGATCATTACCACCAAGTATCATCAAGACTGGGTGAAAAAATATTTGCTGGTATTTCGGAAACTCGTTATTTCGTAGACTTGGCAACCCCTCTCAATGAAAGTGCTTTCCACAGTCTGTGCCTAGGGCCACTTGAAGAGGAAACAAACCATAGAGACAAAACTGAGAACTCCTTTATTTTGTCAAGTTTCAAAGAGCTACTACAAACCATGTTGGATTTAGAGTTCCAAATTCATCTATCTATATGGGAGAGAACAGAGGGAAACCTAAATATTAAAACTGCTACTGTAGACGAACGCTTCAACCTAGAAGAACAAAATTTGGTGAGCCAAGTGGGATTTGTGTACTGATCATTACCACCAAGTATTATCAAGATTGGGTGAAAAAATATTTGCTGGTATTTCGGAAACTCGTTATTTCTTAGAAGCTTGGCAACCCCTCTCAATGAAAGTGCTTTCCACAGTCTGTGCCTAGGGCTACTTGAAGAGGAAACAAACCATAGAGACAAAACTGAGAACTCCTTTATTTTGTCAAGTTTCAAAGAGCTACTACAAACCATGTTGGATTTAGGGTTCCAAATTCATCTATCTGTATAGGAGAGAACAGAGGGAAACCTAAATATAAAAACTGCTACCTTACACGAACGCTTCAACCTAGAAGAACTAAATTTGGTGAGCCAAGTGGGATTTGTGTACTGATTATTAGCAACAAGTATCATCAAGATTGGGTGAAAAAATATTTGATGATATTTCGGAAACTCGTTATTTCTTAGAAGCTTGGCAACCCCTCTCAATGAAAGTGCTTTTCCACAGTCTGTGCCTAGGGCTACTTGAAGAGGAAACAAACCATAGAGACAAAACTCACAACTCCTTTATTTTGTCAAGTTTCAAAGAGCTACTACAAACCTTGTTGGATTTAGAGTTCCAAATTCATCTTTCTATATAGGAGAGAACAGAGGGAAACCTAAATATAAAAACTGCTACTGTAGACGAACGCTTCAACCTAGAAGAACAAAATTTGGTGAGCCAAGTGGGATTTGTGTACTGATCATTACCACCAAGTATCATCAAGATTGGGTGAAAAAATATTTGCTGGTATTTCGGAAACTCGTTATTTCGTAGACTTGGAAAGCCCTCTCAATTAAAGTGCTTTCCACAGTCTGTTCCTAGGGCTACTTGAAGAGGAAACAAACCATAGAGACAAAACTGAGAACTCCTTTAGTTTGTCAAGTTTCAAAGAGCGACTACAAACCATGTTGGATTTAGAGTTCCAAATTTATCTATCTATATGGGAGAGAACAGAGTGAAACCTAAATATAAAAACTGCTACTGTACACGAACGCTTCAACCTAGAAGAACAAAATTTGGTGAGCCAAGTGGGATTTGTGTACTGATCATTAGCAACAAGTATCATCAAGATTGGGTGAAAAAATATTTGCTGGTATTTCGGAAACTCGTTATTTCTTAGAAGCTTGGCAACCCCTCTCAATGAAAGTGCTTTTCCACAGTCTGTGCCTAGGGCTACTTGAAGAGGAAACAAACCAAAGAGACAAATCTGAGAACTCCTTTATTTTGTCAAGTTTCAAAGAGCTACTACAAACCATGTTGGATTTAGAGTTCCAAATTCATCTATCTATATAGGAGAGAACAGAGAGAAACCTAAATATAAAAACTGTACTGTAGACGAACGCTTCAACCTAGAAGAACAAAATTTGGTGAGCCAAGTGGGATTTGTACTGATCATTACCACCAAGTATCAACAAGATTGTGTGAAAAAATATTTGCTGGTATTTCGGAAACTCGTTATTTCTTAGAAGATTGGCAACCCATCTCAATGAAAGTGCTTTCCACAGTCTGTGCCTAGGGCTTCTTGAAGAGGAAACATACCATAGAGACAAAACTGAGAACTCCTTTATTTTGTCAAGTTTCAAAGAGCTACTACAAACCATGTTTTATTTAGAGTTCCAAATTCATCTTTCTATATAGGAGAGAACAGAGGGAAACCTAAATATAAAAACTGCTACTGTAGACGAACGCTTCAACCTAGAAGAACAAAATTTGGTGAGCCAAGTGGGATTTGTGTACTGATCATTACCACCAAGTATCATCAAGATTGGGTGAAAAAATATTTGCTGGTATTTCGGAAACTCGTGATTTCTTAGAAGCTTGGGAACCCCTCTCAATGAAAGTGCTTTTCCACAGTCTGTGCCTAGGGCTACTTTAGAGGAATCAAACCATAGAGACAAAACTCACAACTCCTTTATTTTGTCAAGTTTCAAAGAGCTACTACAAACCATGTTGGATTTAGAGTTCCAAATTCATCTTTCTATATAGGAGAGAACAGAGGGAAACCTAAATATAAAAACTGCTACTGTAGACGAACGCTTCAACCTAGAAGAACAAAATTTGGTGAGCCAAGTGGGATTTGTGTACTGATCATTACCACCAAGTATCATCAAGATTGGGTGAAAAAATATTTGCTGGTATATCGGAAACTCGTTATTTCGTAGACTTGGAAACCCCTCTCAATGAAAGTGCTTTCCACAGTCTGTGCCTAGGGCTACTTGAAGAGGAAACAAACCATAGAGACAAAACTGAGAACTCCTTTATTTTGTCAAGTTTCAAAGAGCTACTACAAACCATGTTGGATTTAGAGTTCCAAATTTATCTATCTATATGGGAGAGAACAGACGGAAACCTAAATATAAAAACTGCTACTGTAGACGAACGCTTCAACCTAGAAGAACAAAATTTGGTGAGCCAAGTGGGATTTGTGTACTGATCATTACCACCAAGTATTATCAAGATTGGGTGAAAAAATATTTTCTGGTATTTCGGAAACTCGTTATTTCGTAGAAGCTTGGCAACCAATCTCAATGAAAGTGCTTTCCACAGTCTGTGCCTAGGGCTACTTGAAGAGGAAACAAACCATAGAGACAAAACTGAGAATTCCTTTATTTTGTCAAGTTTCAAAGAGCTACTACAAACCATGTTGGATTTTGGGTTCCAAATTCATCTATCTGTATAGGAGAGAACAGAGGGAAACCTAAATATAAAAACTGCTACTGAACACGAACGCTTCAACCTAGAAGAACTAAATTTGGTGAGCCAAGTGGGATACTTGTACTGATTTTTAGCAACAAGTATCATCAAGATTGGGTGAAAAAATATTTGCTGGTATTTCGGAAACTCGTTATTTCTTAGAAGCTTGGCAACCCCTCTCAATGAAAGTGCTTTTCCACAGTCTGTGCCTAGGGTTACTTGAATAGGAAACAAACCATAGCGACAAAACTGAGAACTCCTTTATTTTGTCAAGTTTCAAAGAGCTACTACAAACCATGTTGGATTTAGAGTTCCAAATTCATCTTTCTATATAGGAGAGAACAGAGGGAAACCTAAATATAAAAACTGCTCCTGTAGACGAACGCTTCAACCTAGAAGAACAAAATTTGGTGAGCCAAGTGGGATTTGTGTACTGATCATTATCACCAAGTATCATCAAGACTGGGTAAAAAAATATTTGCTGGTATTTCGGAAACTCGTGATTTCTTAGAAGCTTGGGAACCCCTGTCAATGAAAGTGCTTTTCCACAGTCTGTGCCTAGGGCTACTTGCAGAGGAACCAAACCATAGAGACAAAACTGACAACTCCTTTATTTTGTCAAGTTTCAAAGAGCTACAACAAACCATGTTGGATTTAGAGTTCCAAATTCATCTATCTATATAGGAGAGAACAGAGGGAAACCTAAATATAAAAACTGCTACTGTAGACGAACGCTTCAACCTAGAAGAACAAAATTTGGTAAGCCAAGTGGGATTTGTGTACTGATCATTACCACCAAGTATCATCAAGATTGGGTGAAAAAATATTTGCTGGTATTTCGGAAACTCGTGATTTCATAGAAGCTTGGCAACCCCTCAATGAAAGTGCTTTTCCTCAGTCTGTGCCTACGGCTACTTGAAGAGGAAACAAACCATAGAGACAAATCTGAGAACTCCTTTATTTTGTCAAGTTTCAAAGAGCTACTACAAACCATTATGGATTTAGAGTTCCAAATTCATCTATCTAGATAGGAGAGAACAGAGAGAAACCTAAATATAAAAACTGCTACTGTAGACGAACGCTTCAACCAAGAAGAACAAAATTTGGTGAGCCAAGTGGGATTTGTGTACTGATCATTACCACGAAGTATCATTAAGATTGGGTGAAAAAATATTTGCTGGTATTTCGGAAACTCGTTATTTCTTAGAAGCTTGGCCACCCCTCTCAATGAAAGTGCTTTTCCACAGTCTGTGCCTAGGGCTACTTGAAGAGGAAACAAACCATAGAGACAAATCTGAGAACTCCTTTATTTTGTCAAGTTTCAAAGAGCTACTACAAACCATGTTGGATATACAGTTCTAAATTCATCTATCTATATATGAGAGAACAGAGGGAAACCTAAATATAAAAACTGCTACTGTAGACGAACGCTTCAACCGAGAAGAACAAAATTTTGTAAGCCACGTGGGATTTGTGTACTGATCATTACCACCAAGTATCATCAAGATTGGGTGAAAAAATATTTGCTGGTATTTCGGAAACTCGTGATTTCTTAAAAGCTTGGTAACCCCTCTCAATGAAAGTGCTTTTCCACAGTCTGTGCCTTGGGCTACTTGAAGAGGAAACAAACCATAGCGACAAAACTGAGAACTCCTTTATTTTGTCAATTTTCTTAGAGCTACTACAAACCATGTTGGATTTAGAGTTCCAAATTCATCTTTCTATATAGGAGAGAACAGAGGGAAACCTAAATATAAAAACTGCTATTGTAGACGAACGCTTTAACCTAGAAGAACAAAATTTGGTGAGCCAAGTGGGATTTGTGTACTGATCATTACCACCAAGTATCATCAAGATTGGGTGAAAAAATATTTGCTGGTATTTCGGAAACTCGTTATTTCGTAGACTTGGCAACCCCTCTCAATGAAAGTGCTTTCCACAGTCTGTGCCTAGGGCCACTTGAAGAGGAAACAAACCATAGAGACAAAACTGAGAACTCCTTTATTTTGTCAAGTTTCAAAGAGCTACTACAAACCATGTTGGATTTAGAGTTCCAAATTTATCTATCTATATGGGAGAGAACAGAGGGAAACCTAAATATTAAAACTGCTACTGTAGACGAACGATTCAACCTACAAGAACAAAATTTGGTGAGCCAAGTGGGATTTGTGTACTGATCATTACCACCAAGTATTATCAAGATTGGGTGAAAAAATATTTGCTGGTATTTCGGAAACTCGTTATTTCTTAGAAGCTTGGCAACCCCTCTCAAAGAAAGTGCTTTCCACAGTCTGTGCCTAGGGCTACTTGAAGAGGAAACAAACCATAGAGACAAAACTGAGAACTCCTTTATTTTGTCAAGTTTCAAAGAGCTACTACAAACCATGTTGGATTTTGGGTTCCAAATTCATCTATCTGTATAGGAGAGAACAGAGGGAAACCTAAATATAAAAACTGCTACTGAACACGAACGCTTCAACCTAGAAGAACTAAATTTGGTGAGCCAAGTGGGATACTTGTACTGATTTTTAGCAACAAGTATCATCAAGATTGGGTGAAAAAATATTTGCTGGTATTTCGGAAACTCGTTATTTCTTAGAAGCTTGGCAACCCCTCTCAATGAAAGTGCTTTTCCACAGTCTGTGCCTAGGGTTACTTGAATAGGAAACAAACCATAGCGACAAAACTGAGAACTCCTTTATTTGGTCAAGTTTCAAAGAGCTACTACAAACCATGTTGGATTTAGAGTTCCAAATTCATCTTTCTATATAGGAGAGAACAGAGGGAAACCTAAATATAAAAACTGCTCCTGTAGACGAACGCTTCAACCTAGAAGAACAAAATTTGGTGAGCCAAGTGGGATTTGTGTACTGATCATTACCACCAAGTATCATCAAGACTGGGTGAAAAAATATTTGCTGGTATTTCGGAAACTCGTTATTTCGTAGACTTGGCAACCCCTCTCAATGAAAGTGCTTTCCACAGTCTGTGCCTAGGGCCACTTGAAGAGGAAACAAACCATAGAGACAAAACTGAGAACTCCTTTATTTTGTCAAGTTTCAAAGAGCTACTACAAACCATGTTGGATTTAGAGTTCCAAATTCATCTATCTATATGGGAGAGAACAGAGGGAAACCTAAATATTAAAACTGCTACTGTAGACGAACGCTTCAACCTAGAAGAACAAAATTTGGTGAGCCAAGTGGGATTTGTGTACTGATCATTACCACCAAGTATTATCAAGATTGGGTGAAAAAATATTTGCTGGTATTTCGGAAACTCGTTATTTCTTAGAAGCTTGGCAACCCCTCTCAATGAAAGTGCTTTCCACAGTCTGTGCCTAGGGCTACTTGAAGAGGAAACAAACCATAGAGACAAAACTGAGAACTCCTTTATTTTGTCAAGTTTCAAAGAGCTACTACAAACCATGTTGGATTTAGGGTTCCAAATTCATCTATCTGTATAGGAGAGAACAGAGGGAAACCTAAATATAAAAACTGCTACCTTACACGAACGCTTCAACCTAGAAGAACTAAATTTGGTGAGCCAAGTGGGATTTGTGTACTGATTATTAGCAACAAGTATCATCAAGATTGGGTGAAAAAATATTTGATGATATTTCGGAAACTCGTTATTTCTTAGAAGCTTGGCAACCCCTCTCAATGAAAGTGCTTTTCCACAGTCTGTGCCTAGGGCTACTTGAAGAGGAAACAAACCATAGAGACAAAACTCACAACTCCTTTATTTTGTCAAGTTTCAAAGAGCTACTACAAACCTTGTTGGATTTAGAGTTCCAAATTCATCTTTCTATATAGGAGAGAACAGAGGGAAACCTAAATATAAAAACTGCTACTGTAGACGAACGCTTCAACCTAGAAGAACAAAATTTGGTGAGCCAAGTGGGATTTGTGTACTGATCATTACCACCAAGTATCATCAAGATTGGGTGAAAAAATATTTGCTGGTATTTCGGAAACTCGTTATTTCGTAGACTTGGAAAGCCCTCTCAATTAAAGTGCTTTCCACAGTCTGTTCCTAGGGCTACTTGAAGAGGAAACAAACCATAGAGACAAAACTGAGAACTCCTTTAGTTTGTCAAGTTTCAAAGAGCGACTACAAACCATGTTGGATTTAGAGTTCCAAATTCATCTTTCTATATAGGAGAGAACAGAGGGAAACCTAAATATAAAAACTGCTACTGTAGACGAACGCTTCAACCTAGAAGAACAAATTTTGGTGAGCCAAGTGGGATTTGTGTACTGATCATTACCACCAAGTATTATCAAGATTGGGTGAAAAAATATTTTCTGGTATTTCGGAAACTCGTTATTTCGTAGAAGCTTGGCAACCAATCTCAATGAAAGTGCTTTCCACAGTCTGTGCCTAGGGCTACTTGAAGAGGAAACAAACCATAGAGACAAAACTGAGAATTCCTTTATTTTGTCAAGTTTCAAAGAGCTACTACAAACCATGTTGGATTTTGGGTTCCAAATTCATCTATCTGTATAGGAGAGAACAGAGGGAGACCTAAATATAAAAACTGCTACTGAACACGAACGCTTCAACCTAGAAGAACTAAATTTGGTGAGCCAAGTGGGATACTTGTACTGATTTTTAGCAACAAGTATCATCAAGATTGGGTGAAAAAATATTTGCTGGTATTTCGGAACCTCGTTATTTCTTAGAAGCTTGGCAACCCCTCTCAATGAAAGTGCTTTTCCACAGTCTGTGCCTAGGGTTACTTGAATAGGAAACAAACCATAGCGACAAAACTGAGAACTCCTTTATTTTGTCAAGTTTCAAAGAGCTACTACAAACCATGTTGGATTTAGAGTTCCAAATTCATCTTTCTATATAGGAGAGAACAGAGGGAAACCTAAATATAAAAACTGCTCCTGTAGACGAACGCTTCAACCTAGAAGAACAAAATTTGGTGAGCCAAGTGGGATTTGTGTACTGATCATTATCACCAAGTATCATCAAGACTGGGTAAAAAAATATTTGCTGGTATTTCGGAAACTCGTGATTTCTTAGAAGCTTGGGAACCCCTGTCAATGAAAGTGCTTTTCCACAGTCTGTGCCTAGGGCTACTTGCAGAGGAACCAAACCATAGAGACAAAACTGACAACTCCTTTATTTTGTCAAGTTTCAAAGAGCTACAACAAACCATGTTGGAATTAGAGTTCCAAATTCATCTATCTATATAGGAGAGAACAGAGGGAAACCTAAATATAAAAACTGCTACTGTAGACGAACGCTTCAACCTAGAAGAACAAAATTTGGTAAGCCAAGTGGGATTTGTGTACTGATCATTACCACCAAGTATCATCAAGATTGGGTGAAAAAATATTTGCTGGTATTTCGGAAACTCGTGATTTCATAGAAGCTTGGCAACCCCTCAATGAAAGTGCTTTTCCTCAGTCTGTGCCTACGGCTACTTGAAGAGGAAACAAACCATAGAGACAAATCTGAGAACTCCTTTATTTTGTCAAGTTTCAAAGAGCTACTACAAACCATTATGGATTTAGAGTTCCAAATTCATCTATCTAGATAGGAGAGAACAGAGAGAAACCTAAATATAAAAACTGCTACTGTAGACGAACGCTTCAACCAAGAAGAACAAAATTTGGTGAGCCAAGTGGGATTTGTGTACTGATCATTACCACGAAGTATCATTAAGATTGGGTGAAAAAATATTTGCTGGTATTTCGGAAACTCGTTATTTCTTAGAAGCTTGGCCACCCCTCTCAATGAAAGTGCTTTTCCACAGTCTGTGCCTAGGGCTACTTGAAGAGGAAACAAACCATAGAGACAAATCTGAGAACTCCTTTATTTTGTCAAGTTTCAAAGAGCTACTACAAACCATGTTGGATATACAGTTCTAAATTCATCTATCTATATATGAGAGAACAGAGGGAAACCTAAATATAAAAACTGCTACTGTAGACGAACGCTTCAACCGAGAAGAACAAAATTTGGTAAGCCACGTGGGATTTGTGTACTGATCATTACCACCAAGTATCATCAAGATTGGGTGAAAAAATATTTGCTGGTATTTCGGAAACTCGTGATTTCTTAAAAGCTTGGTAACCCCTCTCAATGAAAGTGCTTTTCCACAGTCTGTGCCTTGGGCTACTTGAAGAGGAAACAAACCATAGCGACAAAACTGAGAACTCCTTTATTTTGTCAATTTTCTTAGAGCTACTACAAACCATGTTGGATTTAGAGTTCCAAATTCATCTTTCTATATAGGAGAGAACAGAGGGAAACCTAAATATAAAAACTGCTATTGTAGACGAACGCTTTAACCTAGAAGAACAAAATTTGGTGAGCCAAGTGGGATTTGTGTACTGATCATTACCACCAAGTATCATCAAGATTGGGTGAAAAAATATTTGCTGGTATTTCGGAAACTCGTTATTTCGTAGACTTGGCAACCCCTCTCAATGAAAGTGCTTTCCACAGTCTGTGCCTAGGGCCACTTGAAGAGGAAACAAACCATAGAGACAAAACTGAGAACTCCTTTATTTTTTCAAGTTTCAAAGAGCTACTACAAACCATGTTGGATTTAGAGTTCCAAATTTATCTATCTATATGGGAGAGAACAGAGGGAAACCTAAATATTAAAACTGCTACTGTAGACGAACGATTCAACCTACAAGAACAAAATTTGGTGAGCCAAGTGGGATTTGTGTACTGATCATTACCACCAAGTATTATCAAGATTGGGTGAAAAAATATTTGCTGGTATTTCGGAAACTCGTTATTTCTTAGAAGCTTGGCAACCCCTCTCAATGAAAGTGCTTTCCACAGTCTGTGCCTAGGGCTACTTGAAGAGGAAACAAACCATAGAGACAAAACTGAGAACTCCTTTATTTTGTCAAGTTTCAAAGAGCTACTACAAACCATGTTGGATTTAGGGTTCCAAATTCATCTATCTGTATAGGAGAGAACAGAGGGAAACCTAAATATAAAAACTGCTACCTTACACGAACGCTTCAACCTAGAAGAACTAATTTTGGTGAGCCAAGTGGGATTTGTGTACTGATTATTAGCAACAAGTATCATCAAGATTGGGTGAAAAAATATTTGATGATATTTCGGAAACTCGTTATTTCTTAGAAGCTTGGCAACCCCTCTCAATGAAAGTGCTTTTCCACAGTCTGTGCCTAGGGCTACTTGAAGAGGAAACAAACCATAGAGACAAATCTGAGAACTCCTTTATTTTGTCAAGTTTCAAAGAGCTACTACAAACCATGTTGGATTTTGGGTTCCAAATTCATCTATCTGTATAGGAGAGAACAGAGGGAAACCTAAATATAAAAACTGCTACTCTAGACGAACGCTTCAACCTAGAAGAACAAAATTTGGTAAGCGAAGTGGGATTTGTGTACTGATCATTACCTCCAAGTATCATCAAGATTGGGTGAAAAAATATTTGCTGGTATTTCGGAAACTCGTTATTTCTTAGAAGCTTGGCAACCCCTCTCAATGAAAGTGCTTTTCCACAGTCTGTGCCTAGGGCTACTTGAAGAGGAAACAAACCAAAGAGACAAATCTGAGAACTCCTTTATTTTGTCAAGTTTCAAAGAGCTACTACAAACCATGTTGGATTTAGAGTTCCAAATTCATCTATCTATATAGGAGAGAACAGAGAGAAACCTAAATATAAAAACTGCTACTGTAGACGAACGCTTCAACCTAGAAGAACAAAATTTGGTGAGCCAAGTGGGATTTGTACTGATCATTACCACCAAGTATCAACAAGATTGTGTGAAAAAATATTTGCTGGTATTTCGGAAACTCGTTATTTCTTAGAAGCTTGGCAACCCATCTCAATGAAAGTGCTTTCCACAGTCTGTGCCTAGGGCTACTTGAAGAGGAAACATACCATAGAGACAAAACTGAGAACTCCTTTATTTTGTCAAGTTTCAAAGAGCTACTACAAACCATGTTGGATTTAGAGTTCCAAATTCATCTTTCTATATAGGAGAGAACAGAGGGAAACCTAAATATAAAAACTGCTACTGTAGACGAACGCTTCAACCTAGAAGAACAAAATTTGGTGAGCCAAGTGGGATTTGTGTACTGATCATTACCACCAAGTATCATCAAGATTGGGTGAAAAAATATTTGCTGGTATTTCGGAAACTCGTGATTTCTTAGAAGCTTGGGAACCCCTCTCAATGAAAGTGCTTTTCCACAGTCTCTGCCTAGGGCTACTTGAAGAGGAAACATACCAAAGAGACAAATCTGAGAACTCCTTTATTTTGTCAAGTTTCAAAGACCTACTACAAACCATGTTGGATTTAGAGTTTCAAATTCATCTTTCTATATAGGAGAGAACAGAGGGAAACCTAAATATAAAAACTGCTACTGTAGACGAACGCTTCAACCTAGAAGAACAAAATTTGGTGAGCCAAGTGGGATTTGTGTACTGATCATTACCACCAAGTATCATCAAGATTGGGTGAAAAAATATTTGCTGGTATTTCGGAAACTCGTGATTTCTTAGAAGCTTGGGAACCCCTCTCAATGAAAGTGCTTTTCCACAGTCTGTGCCTAGGGCTACTTGAAGAGGAAACAAACCATAGAGACAAAACTCACAACTCCTTTATTTTGTCAAGTTTCAAACAGCTACTACAAACCATGTTGGATTTAGAGTTCCAAATTCATCTTTCTATATAGGAGAGAACAGAGGGAAACCTAAATATAAAAACTGCTACTGTAGACGAACGCTTCAACCAGGAAGAACAAAATTTGGTGAGCCAAGTGGGATTTGTGTACTGATCATTACCACCAAGTATCATCAAGATTGGGTGAAAAAATATTTGCTGGTATTTCGGAAACTCGTTATTTCGTAGACTTGGAAACCCCTCTCAATGAAAGTGCTTTCCACAGTCTGTGCCTAGGGCTACTTGAAGAGGAAACAAACCATAGAGACAAAACTGAGAACTCCTTTATTTTGTCAAGTTTCAAAGAGCTACAACAAACCATGTTTTATTTAGAGTTCCAAATTTATCTATCTATATGGGAGAGAACAGACGGAAACCTAAATATAAAAACTGCTACTGTAGACGAATGCTTCAACCTAGAAGAACAAAATTTGGTGAGCCAAGTGGGATTTGTGTACTGATCATTACCACCAAGTATTATCAAGATTTGGTGAAAAAATATTTTCTGGTATTTCGGAAACTCGTTATTTCGTAGAAGCTTGGCAACCAATCTCAATGAAAGTGCTTTCCACAGTCTGTGCCTAGGGCTACTTGAAGAGGAAACAAACCATAGAGACAAATCTGAGAACTCCTTTATTTTGTCAAGTTTCAAAGAGCTACTACAAACCATGTTGGATTTAGAGTTCCAAATTCATCTATATATATAGGAAAGAACAGAGAGAAACCTAAATATAAAAACTGCTACTGTACATGAACGCTTCAACCTAGAAGAACAAAATTTGGTGAGCCAAGTGGGATTTGTGTACTGATCATTACCACCAAGTATCAAAAATATTGTGTGAAAAAATATTTTCTGGTATTTCGGAAACTCGTTATTTCTTGAAGCTTGGCAACCCATCTCAATGAAAGTGCTTTCCACAGTCTGTGCCTAGGGCTACTTGAAGAGGAAACAAACCATAGCGACAAAACTGAGAACTCCTTTATTTTGTCAGGTTTCAAAGAGCTACTACAAACCATGTTGGATTTAGAGTTCCAAATTCATCTATCTATATAGGAGAGAACAGAGAGAAACCTAAATATAAAAACTGCTACTGTAGACGAACGCTTCAACCTAGAAGAACAAAATTTGGTGAGCCAAGTGGGATTTGTGTACTGATCATTACCACCAAGTATCATCAAGATTGGGTAAAAAAATATTTGCTGGTATTTCGGAAACTCGTGATTTCTTAGAAGCTTGGGAACCACTCTCAATGAAAGTGCTTTTTCAGAGTCTGTGCCTAGGGCTACTTGAACAGGAAACAAACCATAAAGACAAAACTGAGAACTCATTTATTTTGTCAAGTTTCAAAGAGCTACTACAAACCATGTTTTATTTAGAGTTCCAAATTCATCTATCTGTATAGGAGAGAACAGAGGGAAACCTAAATATAAAAATTGCTACTGTACACGAATGCTTCAACCTAGAAGAACAAAATTTGGTGAGCCAAGTGGGATTTGTGTACTGATCATTAGCAACAAGTATCATCAAGATTGGGGGAAAAAATATTTGCTGGTATTTCGGAAACTCGTTATTTCTTAGAAGCTTGGCAACCCCTCTCAATGAAAGTGCTTTTCCACAGTCTCTGCCTAGGGCTACTTGAAGAGGAAACATACCAAAGAGACAAATCTGAGAACTCCTTTATTTTGTCAAGTTTCAAAGACCTACTACAAACCATGTTGGATTTAGAGTTTCAAATTCATCTTTCTATATAGGAGAGAACAGAGGGAAACCTAAATATAAAAACTGCTACTGTAGACGAACGCTTCAACCTAGAAGAACAAAATTTGGTGAGCCAAGTGGGATTTGTGTACTGATCATTACCACCAAGTATCATCAAGATTGGGTGAAAAAATATTTGCTGGTATTTCGGAAACTCGTGATTTCTTAGAAGCTTGGGAACCCCTCTCAATGAAAGTGCTTTTCCACAGTCTGTGCCTAGGGCTACTTGAAGAGGAAACAAACCATAGAGACAAAACTCACAACTCCTTTATTTTGTCAAGTTTCAAACAGCTACTACAAACCATGTTGGATTTAGAGTTCCAAATTCATCTTTCTATATAGGAGAGAACAGAGGGAAACCTAAATATAAAAACTGCTACTGTAGACGAAGGCTTCAACCAGGAAGAACAAAATTTGGTGAGCCAAGTGGGATTTGTGTACTGATCATTACCACCAAGTATCATCAAGATTGGGTGAAAAAATATTTGCTGGTATTTCGGAAACTCGTTATTTCGTAGACTTGGAAACCCCTCTCAATGAAAGTGCTTTCCACAGTCTGTGCCTAGGGCTACTTGAAGAGGAAACAAACCATAGAGACAAAACTGAGAACTCCTTTATTTTGTCAAGTTTCAAAGAGCTACAACAAACCATGTTGGATTTAGAGTTCCAAATTTATCTATCTATATGGGAGAGAACAGACGGAAACCTAAATATAAAAACTGCTACTGTAGACGAATGCTTCAACCTAGAAGAACAAAATTTGGTGAGCCAAGTGGGATTTGTGTACTGATCATTACCACCAAGTATTATCAAGATTTGGTGAAAAAATATTTTCTGGTATTTCGGAAACTCGTTATTTCGTAGAAGCTTGGCAACCAATCTCAATGAAAGTGCTTTCCACAGTCTGTGCCTAGGGCTACTTGAAGAGGAAACAAACCATAGAGACAAATCTGAGAACTCCTTTATTTTGTCAAGTTTCAAAGAGCTACTACAAACCATGTTGGATTTAGAGTTCCAAATTCATCTATATATATAGGAAAGAACAGAGAGAAACCTAAATATAAAAACTGCTACTGTACATGAACGCTTCAACCTAGAAGAACAAAATTTGGTGAGCCAAGTGGGATTTGTGTACTGATCATTACCACCAAGTATCAAAAATATTGTGTGAAAAAATATTTTCTGGTATTTCGGAAACTCGTTATTTCTTGAAGCTTGGCAACCCATCTCAATGAAAGTGCTTTCCACAGTCTGTGCCTAGGGCTACTTGAAGAGGAAACAAACCATAGCGACAAAACTGAGAACTCCTTTATTTTGTCAGGTTTCAAAGAGCTACTACAAACCATGTTGGATTTAGAGTTCCAAATTCATCTATCTATATAGGAGAGAACAGAGAGAAACCTAAATATAAAAACTGCTACTGTAGACGAACGCTTCAACCTAGAAGAACAAAATTTGGTGAGCCAAGTGGGATTTGTGTACTGATCATTACCACCAAGTATCATCAAGATTGGGTAAAAAAATATTTGCTGGTATTTCGGAAACTCGTGATTTCTTAGAAGCTTGGGAACCACTCTCAATGAAAGTGCTTTTTCAGAGTCTGTGCCTAGGGCTACTTGAACAGGAAACAAACCATAAAGACAAAACTGAGAACTCATTTATTTTGTCAAGTTTCAAAGAGCTACTACAAACCATGTTTTATTTAGAGTTCCAAATTCATCTATCTGTATAGGAGAGAACAGAGGGAAACCTAAATATAAAAATTGCTACTGTACACGAATGCTTCAACCTAGAAGAACAAAATTTGGTGAGCCAAGTGGGATTTGTGTACTGATCATTAGCAACAAGTATCATCAAGATTGGGGGAAAAAATATTTGCTGGTATTTCGGAAACTCGTTATTTCTTAGAAGCTTGGCAACCCCTCTCAATGAAAGTGCTTTTCCACAGTCTGTGCCTAGGGCTACTTGAAAAGGAAACAAACCATAGAGACAAAACTGAGAACTCATTTATTTTGTCAATTTTCAAAGAGCTACTACAAACCATGTTGGATTTAGAGTTCCAAATTCATCTATCTATATGGGAGAGAACAGAGGGAAACCTAAATATAAAAACTGCTACTGTAGACGAACGCTTCAACCTAGAAGAACAAAATTTGGTGAGCCAAGTGGGATTTGTGTACTGATCATTACCACCAAGTATTATCAAGATTGGGTGAAAAAATATTTGCTGGTATTTCGGAAACTCGTTATTTCGTAGAAGCTTGGCAACCCCTCTCAATGAAAGTGCTTTTTCAGAGTCTGTGCCTAGGGCTACTTGAACAGGAAACAAACCATAGAGACAAAACTGAGAACTCATTTATTTTGTCAAGTTTCAAAGAGCTACTACAAACCATGTTTTATTTAGAGTTCCAAATTCATCTATCTGTATAGGAGAGAACAGAGGGAAACCTAAATATAAAAATTGCTACTGTACACGAATGCTTCAACCTAGAAGAACAAAATTTGGTGAGCCAAGTGGGATTTGTGTACTGATCATTAGCAACAAGTATCATCAAGATTGGGGGAAAAAATATTTGCTGGTATTTCGGAAACTCGTTATTTCTTAGAAGCTTGGCAACCTCTCTCAATGAAAGTGCTTTTCCACAGTCTGTGCCTAGGGCTACTTGAAAAGGAAACAAACCATAGAGACAAATCTGAGAACTCCTTTATTTTGTCAAGTTTCAAAGAGCTACTACAAACCATGTTGGATTAGGGTTCCAAATTCCTCTATCTATATAGGAGAGAACAGAGAGAAACCTAAATATAAAAACTGCTACTGTAGACGAACGCTTCAACCTAGAAGAACAAAATTTGGTGAGACAAGTGTGATTTGTGTACTGATCATTACCACCAAGTATCAACAAGATTGTGTGAAAAAATATTTGCTGGTATTTCGGAAACTCGTTATTTCTTAGAAGCTTGGCAACCAATCTCAATGAAAGTGCTTTCCACAGTCTGTGCCTAGGGCTAATTGAAGAGGAAACAAACCATAGAGACAAAACTGAGAACTCCTTTATTTTGTCAAATTTCAAAGAGCTACTAAAAACCATGTTGGATTTAGAGTTCCAAATTCATCTATCTATATATGAGAGAACAGAGTGAAACCTAAATATAAAAACTGCTACTGTAGACGAACGCTTCAACCTAGAAGAACAAAATTTGGTGAGCCAAGTGGGATTTGTGTACTGATCATTACCACCAAGTATCATCAAGATTGGGTTAAAAAATATTTGCTGGTATTTCGGAAACTCGTGATTTCTTAGAAGCTTGGGAACCCCTCTCAATGAAAGTGCTTTTCCACAGTCTGTGCCTAGTGCTACTTGACTAGGAAACAAACCATAGCGAAAAAACAGAGAACTCCTTTATTTTGTCAAGTTTCAAAGAGCTACTACAAACCATGTTGGATTTAGAGTTCCAAATTCATCTATCTGTATAAGAGAGAACAGAGGGAGACCTAAATATAAAAACTGCTACTGTACAGGAACGCCTCAACCTAGAAGAACAAAATTTGGTGAGCCAAGTGGGATTTGTGTACTGATCATTACCACCAAGTATCATCAAGTTTGGATGAAAAAATATTTGCTGGTATTTCGGGAACTCGTTATTTCTTAGAAGCTTGGCAACCCCTCTCAATGAAAGTGCTTTTCCACAGTCTGTGCCTAGGGCTACTTGAAGAGGAAACAAACCATAGAGACAAATCTGAGAACTCCTTTTTTTTGTCAAGTTTCAAAGAGCTACTACAAACCATGTTGGATTTAGAGTTCCAAATTAATCTTTCTATATAGGAGAGAACAGAGGGAAACCTAAATATAAAAACTGCTACTCTAGACGAACGCTTCAACCTAAAGAACAAAATTTGGTGAGCCATGTGGGATTTGTGTACTGATGATTAGCACCAAATATCATCAAGATTGGGTGAAAAAATATTTGCTGGTATTTCGGAAACTCGTTATTTCGTAGACTTGGCAACCCCTCTCAATGAAAGTGCTTTCCACAGTCTGTGCCTAGGGCTACTTTAAGAGGAAACAAACCATAGAGACAAAACTGAGAACTCCTTTATTTTGTCAAGTTTCAAAGAGCTACTACAAACCATTTTGTATTTAGAGTTCCAAATTCATCTATCTACATGGGAGAGAACAGAGGGAAACCTAAATATAAAAACTGCTACTGTAGACGAACGCTTCAACCTAGAAGAACAAAATTTGGTGATCCAAGTGGGATTTGTGTACTGATCATTAGCACCAAGTATCATCAAGATTGGGTAAAAAAATATTTGCTGGAATTTCGGAAACTCGTAATTTCTTAGAAGCTTGGCAACCCCTCTCAATGAAAGGGCTTTTCCAGAGTCTGTGCCTAGGGCTATTTGAACAGGAAACAAACCATAGAGACAAAACTGAGAACTCATTTATTTTGTCAATTTTCAAAGAGCTACTACAAACCATGTTGGATTTAGAGTTCCAAATTCATCTATCTATATGGGAGAGAACAGAGGGAAACGTAAATATAAAAACTGCTACTGTAGACGAACGCTTCAACCTAGAAGAACAAAATTTGGTGAGCCAAGTGGGATTTGTGTACTGATCATTACCACCAAGTATTATCAAGATTGGGTGAAAAAATATTTGCTGGTATTTCGGAAACTCGTTATTTCGTAGAAGCTTCGCAACCCCTCTCAATGAAAGTGCTTTCCACAGTCTCTGCCTAGGGCTACTTGAAGAGGAAACAAACCATAGAGACAAAACTGAGAACTCCTTTATTTTGTCAACTTTCAAAGAGCTACTACAAACCATGTTGGATTTAGAGTTCCAAATTCATCTATTTGTATTGGAGAGAACAGAGGAAAACCTAAATATAAAAATGCTACTGTACACGAACGCTTCAACCTAGAAGAACTAAATTTGGTGAGCAAAGTGGGATTTGTGTACTGATTATTAGCAACATGTATCATCAAGATTGGGTGAAAAAATATTTGCTGGTATTTCGGAAACTCGTGATTTCTTAGAAGCTTGGCAACCCCTCTCAATGAAAGTGCTTTTCCACAGTCTGTGCCTAGGGCTACTTGAAGAGGAAACAAACCATAGCGACAAAACTGAGAACTCCTTTATTTTGTCAAGTTTCAAAGAGCTACTACAAACCATGTTGGATTTAGAGTTCCAAATTCATCTTTCTATATAGGAGAGAACAGAGGGAAACCTAAATATAAAAACTGCTACTGTAGACGAACGCTTCAACCTAGAAGAACAAAATTTGGTGAGCCAAGTAGGATTTGTGTACTGATCATTACCACCAAGTATCAACAAGATTGTGTGAAAAAATATTTGCTGGTATTTCGGAAACTCGTTATTTCGTAGACTTGGCAACCCCTCTCAATGAAAGTGCTTTCCAAAGTCTGTGCCTAGGGCTACTTGAAGAGGAAACAAACCATAGAGAAAAAACTGAGAACTCCTTTATTTTGTCAAATTTCAAAGAGCTACTAAAAACCATGTTGGATTTAGAGTTCCAAATTCATCTATCTATATAGGAGAAAACAGAGAGAAACCTAAATATAAAAACTGTACTGTAGACAAACGCTTCAACCTAGAAGAACAAAATTTGGTGAGCCAAGTGGGATTTGTGTACTGATCATTACCACCAAGTATCAACAAGATTGTGTGAAAAAATATTTGCTGGTATTTCGGAAACTCGTTATTTCTTAGAAGCTTTGCAACCCATCTCAATGAAAGTTCTTTCCACAGTCTGTGCCTAGGGCTACTTGAAGAGGAAACAAACCATAGAGACAAAACTGAGAACTCCTTTATTTTGTCAAGTTTCAAAGAGCTACTACAAACCATGTTGGATTTAGAGTTCCAAATTCATCTATCTATATATGAGAGAACAGAGTGAAACCTAAATATAAAAACTGCTACTGTAGACGAACGCTTCAACCTAGAAGAACAAAATTTGGTGAGCCAAGTGGGATTTGTGTACTGATCATTACCACCAAGTATCATCAAGATTGGGTGAAAAAATATTTGCTGGTATTTCGGAAACTCGTTATTTCTTAGAAGCTTGGCAACCCCTCTCTATGAAAGTGGTTTTCCACAGTCTGTGCCTAGGGCTACTTGAAGAGGAAACAAACCATAGAGACAAAACTGAGAACTCCTTTATTTTGTCAGGTTTCAAAGAGCTACTACAAACCATGTTGGATTTAGAGTTCCAAATTCATCTTTCTATATAGAAGAGAACAGAGGGAAACCTAAATATAAAAACTGCTACTGTAGACGAACGCTTCAACCTAGAAGAACAAAATTTGGTGAGCCAAGTGGGATTTGTGTACTGATCATTACCACCAAGTATCAACAAGATTGTGTGAAAAAATATTTGCTGGTATTTCGGAAACTCGTTATTTCTTTGAAGCTTGGCAAACCATCTCAATGAAAGTGCTTTCCACAGTCTGTGCCTAGGGCTACTTGAAGAGGAAACAAACCATAGAGACAAAACTGAGAACTCCTTTATTTTGTCAAGTTTTAAAGAGCTACTACAAACCATGTTGGATTTAGAGTTCCAAATTCATCTATCTATATAGGAGAGAACAGAGGGAAACCTAAATATAAAAACTGCTACTGTAGACAAACGCTTCAACCTAGAAGAACAAAATTTGGTGAGCCAAGTGGGATTTGTGTACTGATCATTACCACGAAGTATCATCAAGATTGGGTGAAAAAATATTTGCTGGTATTTCGGAAACTCGTTATTTCTTAGAAGCTTGGCAACCCCTCTCAATGAAAGTGCTTTTCCACAGTCTGTGCCTAGGGCTACTTGAAGAGGAAACAAACCATAGAGACAAATCTAAGAACTCCTTTATTTTGTCAAGTTTCAAAGAGCTACTACAAACCATGTTGGATTTTGGGTTCCAAATTCATCTATCTGTATAGGAGAGAACAGAGGGAAACCTAAATATAAAAACTGCTACTCTAGACGAATGCTTCAACCTAGAAGAACAAAATTTGGTAAGCCAAGTGGGATTTGTGTACTGATCATTACCTCCAAGTATCATCAAGATTGGGTGAAAAAATATTTGCTGGTATTTCGGAAACTCGTTATTTCTTAGAAGCTTGGCAACCCCTCTCAATGAAAGTGCTTTTCCACAGTCTGTGCCTAGGGCTACTTGAAGAGGAAACAAACCAAAGAGACAAATCTGAGAACTCCTTTATTTTGTCAAGTTTCAAAGAGCTACTACAAACCATGTTGGATTTAGAGTTCCAAATTCATCTATCTATATAGGAGAGAACAGAGAGAAACCTAAATATAAAAACTGTACTGTAGACGAACGCTTCAACCTAGAAGAACAAAATTTGGTGAGCCAAGTGGGATTTGTACTGATCATTACCACCAAGTATCAACAAGATTGTGTGAAAAAATATTTGCTGGTATTTCGGAAACTCGTTATTTCTTAGAAGCTTGGCAACCCATCTCAATGAAAGTGCTTTCCACAGTCTGTGCCTAGGGCTTCTTGAAGAGGAAACATACCATAGAGACAAAACTGAGAACTCCTTTATTTTGTCAAGTTTCAAAGAGCTACTACAAACCATGTTTTATTTAGAGTTCCAAATTCATCTTTCTATATAGGAGAGAACAGAGGGAAACCTAAATATAAAAACTGCTACTGTAGACGAACGCTTCAACCTAGAAGAACAAAATTTGGTGAGCCAAGTGGGATTTGTGTACTGATCATTACCACCAAGTATCATCAAGATTGGGTGAAAAAATATTTGCTGGTATTTCGGAAACTCGTGATTTCTTAGAAGCTTGGGAACCCCTGTCAATGAAAGTGCTTTTCCACAGTCTGTGCCTAGGGCTACTTTAGAGGAATCAAACCATAGAGACAAAACTCACAACTCCTTTATTTTGTCAAGTTTCAAAGAGCTACTACAAACCATGTTGGATTTAGAGTTCCAAATTCATCTTTCTATATAGGAGAGAACAGAGGGAAACCTAAATATAAAAACTGCTACTGTAGACGAACGCTTCAACCTAGAAGAACAAAATTTGGTGAGCCAAGTGGGATTTGTGTACTGATCATTACCACCAAGTATCATCAAGATTGGGTGAAAAAATATTTGCTGGTATTTCGGAAACTCGTTATTTCGTAGACTTGGAAACCCCTCTCAATGAAAGTGCTTTCCACAGTCTGTGCCTAGGGCTACTTGAAGAGGAAACAAACCATAGAGACAAAACTGAGAACTCCTTTATTTTGTCAAGTTTCAAAGAGCTACTACAAACCATGTTGGATTTAGAGTTCCAAATTTATCTATCTATATGGGAGAGAACAGACGGAAACCTAAATATAAAAACTGCTACTGTAGACGAACGCTTCAACCTAGAAGAACAAAATTTGGTGAGCCAAGTGAGATTTGTGTACTGATCATTACCACCAAGTATTATCAAGATTGGGTGAAAAAATATTTTCTGGTATTTCGGAAACTCGTTATTTCGTAGAAGCTTGGCAACCAATCTCAATGAAAGTGCTTTCCACAGTCTGTGCCTAGGGCTACTTGAAGAGGAAACAAACCATAGAGACAAAACTGAGAATTCCTTTATTTTGTCAAGTTTCAAAGAGCTACTACAAACCATGTTGGATTTTGGGTTCCAAATTCATCTATCTGTATAGGAGAGAACAGAGGGAAACCTAAATATAAAAACTGCTACTGAACACGAACGCTTCAACCTAGAAGAACTAAATTTGGTGAGCCAAGTGGGATACTTGTACTGATTTTTAGCAACAAGTATCATCAAGATTGGGTGAAAAAATATTTGCTGGCATTTCGGAAACTCGTTATTTCTTAGAAGCTTGGCAACCCCTCTCAATTAAACTGCTTTTCCACAGTCTGTGCCTAGGGTTACTTGAATAGGAAACAAACCATAGCGACAAAACTGAGAACTCCTTTATTTTGTCAAGTTTCAAAGAGCTACTACAAACCATGTTGGATTTAGAGTTCCAAATTCATCTTTCTATATAGGAGAGAACAGAGGGAAACCTAAATATAAAAACTGCTCCTGTAGACGAACGCTTCAACCTAGAAGAACAAAATTTGGTGAGCCAAGTGGGATTTGTGTACTGATCATTATCACCAAGTATCATCAAGACTGGGTAAAAAAATATTTGCTGGTATTTCGGAAACTCGTGATTTCTTAGAAGCTTGGGAACCCCTGTCAATGAAAGTGCTTTTCCACAGTCTGTGCCTAGGGCTACTTGCAGAGGAACCAAACCATAGAGACAAAACTGACAACTCCTTTATTTTGTCAAGTTTCAAAGAGCTACAACAAACCATGTTGGATTTAGAGTTCCAAATTCATCTATCTATATAGGAGAGAACAGAGGGAAACCTAAATATAAAAACTGCTACTGTAGACGAACGCTTCAACCTAGAAGAACAAAATTTGGTAAGCCAAGTGGGATTTGTGTACTGATCATTACCACCAAGTATCATCAAGATTGGGTGAAAAAATATTTGCTGGTATTTCGGAAACTCGTGATTTCATAGAAGCTTGGCAACCCCTCAATGAAAGTGCTTTTCCACAGTCTGTGCCTACGGCTACTTGAAGAGGAAACAAACCAGAGAGACAAATCTGAGAACTCCTTTATTTTGTCAAGTTTCAAAGAGCTACTACAAACCATTATGGATTTAGAGTTCCAAATTCATTTATCTAGATAGGAGAGAACAGAGAGAAACCTAAATATAAAAACTGCTACTGTAGACGAACGCTTCAACCAAGAAGAACAAAATTTGGTGAGCCAAGTGGGATTTGTGTACTGATCATTACCACGAAGTATCATTAAGATTGGGTGAAAAAATATTTGCTGGTATTTCGGAAACTCGTTATTTCTTAGAAGATTGGCAACCCCTCTCAATGAAAGTGCTTTTCCACAGTCTGTGCCTAGGGCTACTTGAAGAGGAAACAAACCATAGAGACAAATCTGAGAACTCCTTTATTTTGTCAAGTTTCAAAGAGCTACTACAAACCATGTTGGATATACAGTTCCAAATTCATCTATCTATATATGAGAGAACAGAGGGAAACCTAAATATAAAAACTGCTACTGTAGACGAACGCTTCAACCGAGAAGAACAAAATTTGGTAAGCCACGTGGGATTTGTGTACTGATCATTACCACCAAGTATCATCAAGATTGGGTGAAAAAATATTTGCTGGTATTTCGGAAACTCGTGATTTCTTAAAAGCTTGGTAACCCCTCTCAATGAAAGTGCTTTTCCACAGTCTGTGCCTTGGGCTACTTGAAGAGGAAACAAACCATAGCGACAAAACTGAGAACTCCTTTATTTTGTCAATTTTCTTAGAGCTACTACAAACCATGTTGGATTTAGAGTTCCAAATTCATCTTTCTATATAGGAGAGAACAGAGGGAAACCTAAATATAAAAACTGCTATTGTAGACGAACGCTTTAACCTAGAAGAACAAAATTTGGTGAGCCAAGTGGGATTTGTGTACTGATCATTACCACCAAGTATCATCAAGATTGGGTGAAAAAATATTTGCTGGTATTTCGGAAACTCGTTATTTCGTAGACTTGGAAACCCCTCTCAATGAAAGTGCTTTCCACAGTCTGTGCCTAGGGCTACTTGAAGAGGAAACAAATCATAGAGACAAAACTGAGAACTCCTTTATTTTGTCAAGTTTCAAAGAGCTACTACAAACCATGTTGGATTTAGAGTTCCAAATTTATCTATCTATATGGGAGAGAACAGACGGAAACCTAAATATAAAAACTGCTACTGTAGACGAACGCTTCAACCTAGAAGAACAAAATTTGGTGAGCCAAGTGAGATTTGTGTACTGATCATTACCACCAAGTATTATCAAGATTGGGTGAAAAAATATTTTCTGGTATTTCGGAAACTCGTTATTTCGTAGAAGCTTGGCAACCAATCTCAATGAAAGTGCTTTCCACAGTCTGTGCCTAGGGCTACTTGAAGAGGAAACAAACCATAGAGACAAAACTGAGAATTCCTTTATTTTGTCAAGTTTCAAAGAGCTACTACAAACCATGTTGGATTTTGGGTTCCAAATTCATCTATCTGTATAGGAGAGAACAGAGGGAAACCTAAATATAAAAACTGCTACTGAACACGAACGCTTCAACCTAGAAGAACTAAATTTGGTGAGCCAAGTGGGATACTTGTACTGATTTTTAGCAACAAGTATCATCAAGATTGGGTGAAAAAATATTTGCTGGTATTTCGGAAACTCGTTATTTCTTAGAAGCTTGGCAACCCCTCTCAATTAAAGTGCTTTTCCACAGTCTGTGCCTAGGGTTACTTGAATAGGAAACAAACCATAGCGACAAAACTGAGAACTCCTTTATTTTGTCAAGTTTCAAAGAGCTACTACAAACCATGTTGGATTTAGAGTTCCAAATTCATCTTTCTATATAGGAGAGAACAGAGGGAAACCTAAATATAAAAACTGCTCCTGTAGACGAACGCTTCAACCTAGAAGAACAAAATTTGGTGAGCCAAGTGGGATTTGTGTACTGATCATTATCACCAAGTATCATCAAGATTGGGTAAAAAAATATTTGCTGGTATTTCGGAAACTCGTGATTTCTTAGAAGCTTGGGGACCCCTGTCAATGAAAGTGCTTTTCCACAGTCTGTGCCTAGGGCTACTTGCAGAGGAACCAAACCATAGAGACAAAACTGACAACTCCTTTATTTTGTCAAGTTTCAAAGAGCTACAACAAACCATGTTGGATTTAGAGTTCCAAATTCATCTATCTATATAGGAGAGAACAGAGGGAAACCTAAATATAAAAACTGCTACTGTAGACGAACGCTTCAACCTAGAAGAACAAAATTTGGTAAGCCAAGTGGGATTTGTGTACTGATCATTACCACCAAGTATCATCAAGATTGGGTGAAAAAATATTTGCTGGTATTTCGGAAACTCGTGATTTCATAGAAGCTTGGCAACCCCTCAATGAAAGTGCTTTTCCACAGTCTGTGCCTACGGCTACTTGAAGAGGAAACAAACCATAGAGACAAATCTGAGAACTCCTTTAGTTTGTCAAGTTTCAAAGAGCTACTACAAACCATTATGGATTTAGAGTTCCAAATTCATCTATCTAGATAGGAGAGAACAGAGAGAAACCTAAATATAAAACTGCTACTGTAGACGAACGCTTCAACCAAGAAGAACAAAATTTGGTGAGCCAAGTGGGATTTGTGTACTGATCATTACCACGAAGTATCATTAAGATTGGGTGAAAAAATATTTGCTGGTATTTCGGAAACTCGTTATTTCTTAGAAGCTTGGCAACCCCTCTCAATGAAAGTGCTTTTCCACAGTCTGTGCCTAGGGCTACTTGAAGAGGAAACAAACCATAGAGACAAATCTGAGAACTCCTTTATTTTGTCAAGTTTCAAAGAGCTACTACAAACCATGTTGGATATACAGTTCCAAATTCATCTATCTATATATGAGAGAACAGAGGGAAACCTAAATATAAAAACTGCTACTGTAGACGAACGCTTCAACCGAGAAGAACAAAATTTGGTAAGCCACGTGGGATTTGTGTACTGATCATTACCACCAAGTATCATCAAGATTGGGTGAAAAAATATTTGCTGGTATTTCGGAAACTCGTGATTTCTTAAAAGCTTGGTAACCCCTCTCAATGAAAGTGCTTTTCCACAGTCTGTGCCTTGGGCTACTTGAAGAGGAAACAAACCATAGCGACAAAACTGAGAACTCCTTTATTTTGTCAATTTTCTTAGAGCTACTACAAACCATGTTGGATTTAGAGTTCCAAATTCATCTTTCTATATAGGAAGAACAGAGGGAAACCTAAATATAAAAACTGCTATTGTAGACGAACGCTTTAACCTAGAAGAACAAAATTTGGTGAGCCAAGTGGGATTTGTGTACTGATCATTACCACCAAGTATCATCAAGATTGGGTGAAAAAATATTTGCTGGTATTTCGGAAACTCGTTATTTCGTAGACTTGGCAACCCCTCTCAATGAAAGTGCTTTCCACAGTCTGTGCCTAGGGCTACTTGAAGAGGAAACAAACCATAGAGACAAAACTGAGAACTCCTTTATTTTGTCAAGTTTCAAAGAGCTACTACAAACCATGTTGGATTTAGAGTTCCAAATTTATCTATCTATATGGGAGAGAACAGAGGGAAACCTAAATATTAAAACTGCTACTGTAGACGAACGCTTCAACCTAGAAGAACAAAATTTGGTGAGCCAAGTGGGATTTGTGTACTGATCATTACCACCAAGTATTATCAAGATTGGGTGAAAAAATATTTGCTGGTATTTCGGAAACTCGTTATTTCTTAGAAGCTTGGCAACCCCTCTCAATGAAAGTGCTTTCCACAGTCTGTGCCTAGGGCTACTTGAAGAGGAAACAAACCATAGAGACAAAACTGAGAACTCCTTTATTTTGTCAAGTTTCAAAGAGCTACTACAAACCATGTTGGATTTAGGGTTCCAAATTCATCTATCTGTATAGGAGAGAACAGAGGGAAACCTAAATATAAAAACTGCTACCTTACACGAACGCTTCAACCTAGAAGAACTAAATTTGGTGAGCCAAGTGGGATTTGTGTACTGATTATTAGCAACAAGTATCATCAAGATTGGGTGAAAAAATATTTGATGATATTTCGGAAACTCGTTATTTCTTAGAAGCTTGGCAACCCCTCTCAATGAAAGTGCTTTTCCACAGTCTGTGCCTAGGGCTACTTGAAGAGGAAACAAACCATAGAGACAAAACTCACAACTCCTTTATTTTGTCAAGTTTCAAAGAGCTACTACAAACCTTGTTGGATTTAGAGTTCCAAATTCATCTTTCTATATAGGAGAGAACAGAGGGAAACCTAAATATATAAACTGCTACTGTAGACGAACGCTTCAACCTAGAAGAACAAAATTTGGTGAGCCAAGTGGGATTTGTGTACTGATCATTACCACCAAGTATCATCAAGATTGGGTGAAAAAATATTTGCTGTATTTCGGAAACTCGTTATTTCGTAGACTTGGAAAGCCCTCTCAATTAAAGTGCTTTCCACAGTCTGTTCCTAGGGCTACTTGAAGAGGAAACAAACCATAGAGACAAAACTGAGAACTCCTTTATTTTGTCAAGTTTCAAAGAGCGACTACAAACCATGTTGGATTTAGAGTTCCAAATTTATCTATCTATATGGGAGAGAACAGACGGAAACCTAAATATAAAAACTGCTACTGTAGACGAACGCTTCAACCTAGAAGAACAAAATTTGGTGAGCCAAGTGGGATTTGTGTACTGATCATTACCACCAAGTATTATCAAGATTGGGTGAAAAAATATTTTCTGGTATTTCGGAAACTCGTTATTTCGTAGAAGCTTGGCAACCAATCTCAATGAAAGTGCTTTCACAGTCTGTGCCTAGGGCTACTTGAAGAGGAAACAAACCATAGAGACAAAACTGAGAACTCCTTTATTTTGTCAAGTTTCAAAGAGCTACTACAAACCATGTTGGATTTAGAGTTCCAAATTCATCTTTCTATATAGGAGAGAACAGAGGGAAACCTAAATATAAAAACTGCTCCTGTAGACGAACGCTTCACCTAGAAGAACAAAATTTGGTGAGCCAAGTGGGATTTGTGTACTGATCATTATCACCAAGTATCATCAAGACTGGGTAAAAAAATATTTGCTGGTATTTCGGAAACTCGTGATTTCTTAGAAGCTTGGGAACCCCTCTCAATGAAAGTGCTTTTCCACAGTCTGTGCCTAGGGCTACTTGAAGAGGAAACAAACCATAGAGACAAATCTGAGAACTCCTTTATTTTGTCAAGTTTCAAAGAGCTACTACAAACCATGTTGGATTTTGGGTTCCAAATTCATCTATCTGTATAGGAGAGAACAGAGGGAAACCTAAATATAAAAACTGCTACTCTAGACGAACGCTTCAACCTAGAAGAACAAAATTTGGTAAGCCAAGTGGGATTTGTGTACTGATCATTACCTCCAAGTATCATCAAGATTGGGTGAAAAAATATTTGCTGGTATTTCGGAAACTCGTTATTTCTTAGAAGCTTGGCAACCCCTCTCAATGAAAGTGCTTTTCCACAGTCTGTGCCTAGGGCTACTTGAAGAGGAAACAAACCAAAGAGACAAATCTGAGAACTCCTTTATTTTGTCAAGTTTCAAAGAGCTACTACAAACCATGTTGGATTTAGAGTTCCAAATTCATCTATCTATATAGGAGAGAACAGAGAGAAACCTAAATATAAAAACTGCTACTGTAGACGAACGCTTCAACCTAGAAGAACAAAATTTGGTGAGCCAAGTGGGATGTGTACTGATCATTACCACCAAGTATCAACAAGATTGTGTGAAAAAATATTTGCTGGTATTTCGGAAACTCGTTATTTCTTAGAAGCTTGGCAACCCATCTCAATGAAAGTGCTTTCCACAGTCTGTGCCTAGGGCTACTTGAAGAGGAAACATACCATAGAGACAAAACTGAGAACTCCTTTATTTTGTCAAGTTTCAAAGAGCTACTACAAACCATGTTGGATTTAGAGTTCCAAATTCATCTATCTATATAGGAGAGAACAGAGGGAAACCTAAATATAAAAACTGCTACTGTAGACGAACGCTTCAACCTAGAAGAACAAAATTTGGTGAGCCAAGTGGGATTTGTGTACTGATCATTACCACCAAGTATCATCAAGATTGGGTGAAAAAATATTTGCTGGTATTTCGGAAACTCGTTATTTCTTAGAAGCTTGGCAACCCCTCTCAATGAAAGTGCTTTCCCACAGTCTGT